>NW_008752024.1:381515-383077 GCF_000715545.1 Opisthorchis viverrini
ACTATCCAATTCTATAGCAGCCGAAATGTCAAGGTTTGGCTTAATCCACGGAACCATGATCAGTATGTTCCCGCCCTGACCACTGAGCTACCTCGATACCGGTAATGACAACGCTGTGGTCATCTGATTTTTGTTTTCTTTCTTTTGCCTTGCGAATTTCAAAACTTGGGAGTACACTGAGGTGTGTAACTCGCTCGTGTCATTTTAGTAGCACGACTGGTACGGAAAAAGTATGAGATGCCAAGTACTTTGCATCTTGCTCAACCCTGCATCTCCTATGTTGAATGCCAAAGGGAGTCGTTCACATTAGTGAGCATACAGACTTAACGCACAAATCGGAAATACACGTTTTGCTTCACCAGGTACTTTCGGTTAGGCCACCTACCATATTCTTCATTGCGCTGTTCCAGTCATTCTCTGATGTTGCACATAATTTATCATTGAGACGCAAAAACAATACCACGAATAATTTGCCCACCGAGAGGGATCAACCAACCCACCGTTGAACAGAATGCCTAGATGTATTTAATTTACAAAACATTTGAAAAAGACCAGCATACACGAGAAATTTATCTGGGTTCATTTCAGTCCCCGTTAAAACGAGGTTAATGTGCAAATGAGAGCATTTGCTTTTGAAGGTCAGTGCCATGTAGGACTGTTCGAATACTGTAGTCCACATTCCACACAAATACCTTCATGGCAGTCTGTGGGTCGACATGTCTAATCAACCTTGGAAGGACTGTCCAGCGGGGAATGATTTGTAAGTTGGACTAGAAGAAGTCATCTGTGGAACGTGTGAATCACCTGTCACACCGCATTTACTCGGTGGCATTGATTCGAATTTGATTTATGCGTCTGCAATTTCGTCTAAACCTTGTTTTGATTGAGCACCAAAGTGTGCGCCTATCCAATAAACCACCGAGAGACCGGTAGTGAGTTTGTTGAAGAGTATTCAGTAAACTTATGAGTAGTAATACAATATGAGTATCAGACGTATCCAAACAACCACTCTGATTGTGAGAAAAGTGGACACCGTCTCGACCACTTCAACTAAGCATCCGATGAACCTGTGACTGGCCCCATGAAAACTCATTCAAAATCGATGGGGCTAAGTTGAAGTATGCGTCTCTAGCCCGGTTAGAATGAACAAGAGAAACATTGGAATTTTTGAACTGACTTCGTGTAAACAGACAACTCGATAACTGTCCTAACTGCGTTGATCGAGCGGCCTATTATCATTCATCCTATGAATAAATCGTGCAATATTACGTCAGTTTTATGGAGGCGTCCTTATGAGTCCGCCAGACTTGAGAATCCAGGTAGTTTTACCTGAATGCCTTCGGTTTATCCCGAACAATTTCTTAATCGCGATTTCAGATGGTAAAACAACACATATCTTGTACCGGTAGCAGAACATGATACGGACCATACGCAATTCATTTTGTTTTGGCAGAATCACACGACGAAGTGTGTCCGTTAGGAGCAGACGCTGTGAAGAAAAACTCGATGAGGTTTCCGGCCGTGTATCCTGCTTTGCACAGCTCCATTGGATGAGTTGTGGG
>NW_008752024.1:383182-388690 GCF_000715545.1 Opisthorchis viverrini
AAATTTCCAATCAGGACGGAAGAACTCAGCATCTACCAAGAGCACATAGATTGCGAAAGTCGGAGGTAGGCGCCTGTTAAATAGCGGTATACATTCACTTAAAAGCCCATTGCATCATGATGGAAACCTGGCTAGTTCGGCGCAACTTAAATGACAGTGTTGTGTTACCGGCTCAATGGCATTCCTTCTATCGCAGGCCGAGCAGGTGTGGTGTCTATGCGTGGTTGTCTAGGCAGCCCCCAATCGGTTACTCCGAGAAATCAGTCAGACACTGGAGATATCGTCTGATTCTTCCTTGGTGAGGATTGTCCGTTAGCGGTGCATCAAAAGAGGGATAGCCAATAGTAAGCGTGGGGATAACTGCAAATTTAGCTGAAATATTGAATTGATGTAGAAGGAAGAGCAGCACCGCACATTTATCTCGGCTTGGTTGATTGAGAACTGCTCTACAAGCCTCTGGTTTCTTTTTGTTGTACCCAGACGGTCATTGCAGTTGTTCTCCAAGGTTGTCGTTGGTCGCCTCACCTGCTTCCTGCCATTTGTCAAAGAACACTTCTGTTTCTGCTCAAAAGTGATACAAAAATTCACAATTTCGCCTCAACGGTGAATTTGCTTTCCTATCATTAGTTTCAGAATTCGATGCCAACAAAATTATTGGCATCAGTAGACATTCAGTAAGACCTTCGTAAATGGCTGTTGTCAATATGAACCGTTCGTTCGGGTAAAGATCATGTCACCACTATTTGTACGCAACACTATATTGCTTGGGGATTTCGTGTTATAAAAATTTGAAAAAAACTGAAAAATAATTATTGAGGTGTAGTACCGTGCCACTCAATACAAGCACGAGAATGCAGATATCGTCTAATTCTAGAGCAGTCGAAATGCCAGGGTTGGGCTCGAATCACGGTCAAATTGTAAGTTCGCGCTCCGACACCTGAGCTATCTCGATATTGGTAGTGACCACCACTGTGCTCTAATAGGGGTCATCTGATATTTGTTCTATGTTTTTGGTTGCGAATTTCAAAACCTCGGAGTACACTGAGGAGTGTAACTTGCTTGTGTCATTTTCGCAGCACGACTGTGATGCGACAAAATATGGGATGTCAAGTACTTTGCATCTTGCTCAATAATGCGTCTCCTAAGTTGAATGCCGACGGAGGTCATTCACATTAGTGGGCATACAACCTTAGGGCACAAATCGCCAATACACGTTTTGCTTCACCAGGGACTTTCGATTAGGCCACCTATCATAATTTTGCATGCGGTGTTCTAGTCATTCGCTGGTGCTGCACATAATTTATCTTTGGGACACAAACAACACCACGAATAATTTGCGCAACGAGAGGAATTAGCCAACTCACTGGAACAAAATGCCCTAATCTATTTAACTGACAAACTATTGAAAAAGACCAGCATACACGAGAAATTTATCTGGGTTCATTTCAGTCCCCGTCAAAACGAGGTTAATGTGCAAATGAGAGCATTTCCTTTTGAAGATCAGTGCCATGTAGGACTGTTCGAATACTGTAGTCCACATTCCACACAAATACCTTCATGGCAGTCTGTGGGTCGACATGTCTAATCAACCTTGGAAGGACTGTCCAGCGGGGAATGATTTGTAAGTTGGACTAGAAGAAGTCATCTGTGGAACGTGTGAATCACCTGTCACACCGCATTTACTCGGTGGCTTGATTCGAAATTTGATTTATGCGTCTGCAATTTCGTCTAAACCTTGTTTTGATTGAGCACCAAAGTGTGCGCCTATCCAATAAACCACCGAGAGACCGGTAGTGAGTTTGTTGAAGAGTATTCAGTAAACTTATGAGTAGTAATACAATATGAGTATCAGACGTATCCAAACAACCACTCTGATTGTGAGAAAAGTGGACACCGTCTCGACCACTTCAACTAAGCATCCGATGAACCTGTGACTGGCCCCATGAAAACTCATTCAAAATCGATGGGGCTAAGTTGAAGTATGCGTCTCTAGCCCGGTTAGAATGAACAAGAGAAACATTGGAATTTTTGAACTGACTTCGTGTAAACAGACAACTCGATAACTGTCCTAACTGCGTTGATCGAGCGGCCTATTATCATTCATCCTATGAATAAATCGTGCAATATTACGTCAGTTTTATGGAGGCGTCCTTATGAGTCCGCCAGACTTGAGAATCCAGGTAGTTTTACCTGAATGCCTTCGGTTTATCCCGAACAATTTCTTAATCGCGATTTCAGATGGTAAAACAACACATATCTTGTACCGGTAGCAGAACATGATACGGACCATACGCAATTCATTTTGTTTTGGCAGAATCACACGACGAAGTGTGTCCGTTAGGAGCAGACGCTGTGAAGAAAAACTCGATGAAGTTTCCGGCCTTGTATCCTGCTTTGCACAGCTCCATTGGATGAGTTGTGGGCTATGCTACCTCCGGGATCAGAAGGCAGAGAGAATGCAGAATCTCAGCTAGGAAATCAGTCCGGATATATAAACCATATTATCACCATGCATACGACGAACCGAGGATCATACATGTCCAACAAATGTTCGGACCAAATAATAAGAATGCTATCAAGGAAACAGAAATTTGTGTTCACACAAGATTCATTCTAACGTATACCAACAGATGTCAGTGCTAACGAAAAAACGTGTCAAATATGATGAAGAGCAGAGGAGATTGTCTGTGAGGCACACTGAAGGTCGAGTGGGTATTCTGGCCAAGATTTGAGAAAGTTAATTATGAGAGGTGTTGGGAGTATAAGCACATCTGAACAATTTGAAGCGTCTTGATACTAACTACTTCATTGCTAGCAGAGAAAACACGAAAGTTGAGCCTCTTTTTTGAAATGCTACTAGAGGTCACCTACTAGCTCTCAGTCTGTGAGCAATCTACGAGGATGTGTTTGTGCAATATGAGTATACGGGGCGAATTGCAGGCTATATATATCGAAATGAATGTCATCGGGAATTGTCTCACGAGCTACGTAAGTGGGCCGCTAGGCAGGCTTAGCCCAAGCAGATGAGCAATCTCACTGTATGAAGTTTACAACCGTGGTCAATGTATATGGCGCAGAGATTTTGGTATTCACTTGAGCCCGTTTTGTGAAATGTTGCTGGAGGGCATGACTTCCACCTCAGTCTTTGAGAGATCTACGAATCCGCGTTTGCGCGATATGAGTATACTGGTTTAATGGGTTCCAACGTATGTGGAATTCAATGCCGTCGGCCAAATACTTCACGAGCTATGTAGATGGGGCCATAGGCAGGCATAGCCTCATGGGACGTGAAATGCCAATATATGAGGATTGCAGCCGGGGGTCAATATACCTGGCACAGCGATTCAGTGGTCCAAAGATCAGTAGAGCCCGTTTTTTCAAATGCTACTTGGGGACACTTGCTATATTTGGATGAACATGTCTGATACTCTATTCTCCGGTCTATTCTTTATTTGCTCGCTTTAATATTATATACGCTCCACTTATAAGCCAAATCGAATATGTACGTGCAACTTTTTACGCCCGCCTTAATTCTGACTTTCTAGTTTTTCTGGTTATTTCGATATAAGTGCGGAAACCAATTCTCACATATTTATCATCGTGATTGAAACGGTTCATCATCACTGCCGAAATTGAACCACTGGAGGTTAGTTAAACTGATCGAGACGTAGAAGAATAATTGGACCGTTTTAACATATGGTGTCTCACAAAATCTGATATTGATGATAAGTAACTCGCGGCATAATTTCTACATTTCGTTGGCAAGAAGCATACACGTTGATCAAGAATTTGGTATATCCTGAATCTCCAGTCGATATTTCCTACAATGCATTGAAAAAAAATGTTCTCAAACACTTCAAACCAATTAAAATTGTAACATCCGAAAGAGAGAAGTTCAGTATGTTGACCTTCTCCCATTCTCAGTTGGTTCGTGATTTCGCATTGCAGCTGCAGACACAGCCAGCCAAATGTGACTACGGTACCCAATTGGAAGACCAGCTGCGTGATAGGCTCACTGCCGGCATTCAGCTGCCCGAAGTACATCAGAATCTGCTGCTCTGTTCGGATTAGATATTTCAGACTATTCGGAAAATATGTGAGCAGTATGAAGATGTGAAGCATGTCACGAAGACTGAAGAAGGAGTCTTGTTAAATTGTTATAAGAGAAATAATTCAAGGACGCAGACGAACAACGAATTCAAACGTCGAACAGATTCTCGCTTCCCAACTCCACCAACACGTCACATCACAGATCGTAACTCTAGTTTTGTGGTTTAAAAAAACTGAAAAATGCGAATCATGTGGACGAAACCATTCCAGATATTCCTCACATCACAGACGAGTTAAGTGTTTTATCTGCGGTAAAACACGGCACACTCAACTTGTCTGCAAGTCCATAAAGGGTGTCTTTTAACTTCTGACACAAATACTGACGTGAGAGCGTTACCGGAAGACATCTGTACCCTTTCCCTGTCTGTTTTGCCCCAAAATTCACCATGTGTTTTTAAAACTTTGATATCCGCTTCTGGTCAAAAGCATGACTTCATTATTGACGCCGGTGGTGTTGAGTCCATTATTCCACAATCAGGTCTAGCTGCATTATATCCCAGTGCCGTGATAGTGCATACAGTGTTAACATTCACGGCACCACTGGCCATTCTGTACATCTAGTTGGTAGTTGTACAATCCCCGTGCGATTAACCTCCATCAATTTTAATATTTGGTTTCAACCTTGGGACTACTGAATATCGGACTCAAAGTTCTGTGGTCACTGCGAACTAGTATCACCTTACTGACTTCTGTGAATAAGAATAAACTTTAACAACTGATTTCTAATTATTCTAGGGCTACAGGTGGCATGCGAAAACCCAAGGTGAGGCAAAGTAACAGGGGAGCCTATGTTCCTTAAGAGACTAATTATTCCATTTGGCTTAGGCGAGCCTGTTCGTCAGGCATTAAATTCAATGTTTGCAAAAGGAATACTGACTACTGTTGGATCATCGAGCTCGGCAACCCCGATAGTCACCCCACTGAAGGTTGATGCTATTACCCCGAGAATTTGTTGGGACTACGCGGCTATTACAAAGTACATGCACCATGGGAGAGCTGAAGGTGTACTGTATCGTCTACCAGGTTCAAGTGTTTTCATCGATCTAAGTGATGCCTACATTCAAATACCAGTGGACGAAGCCTCTAGTAACCTCACAGTGGTCAACAAACATTCTGGGTTATTCCGATACAATTTCGTTCGCTTTGGTTTGACCGCTTCACCAGCTGTATTTCAGCTGAATACTATTGCAAAATATTTGGAGGGTGCTTAGACGTACCAAGATGACGTCATTGTGCTCGCTGCTGACAAAGCTACCCATGATGTGCGTCTGTTGTCTTCACTGAAACGATTTTCTGAGTTCAATGTAGCTATTCATCCTGATAAATGCACTTTTGGTGTCCCATCATTTTTATGCCTTGGCTACATTGTGGATGGCAGCGGTTTTAAACCTGATACAA
>NW_008752024.1:390237-400196 GCF_000715545.1 Opisthorchis viverrini
AAAAAAGCCAAAAGGCGTGGCGGACCCGAAGGAAAAAATTATCTGTAATTAATCTGTGATGTACATGGCTGATACTCTATTCGTTGCTCTATTCACTATTCTCTTGTTTTATTATTTCATATGCTGTACATATTGGGCAGTTCGAATACGCTTCGCTGAATGCTGGATTTCTAGTTCGTCTGGTTATACAGATATACGTACGAAACTCAATTCTCACAGATTCTTTCACGAGAATACCTAGGTATCGCAGTGGAGCATGTACGCAAGCAAAACAATCCAACAGATCACGCATCAAGAGAAGTCGCTGATGGCCCCATGGATGTTCTAGACATTTGGCTGAGTGGCCCTTTCTACGATTCCAACGCAAAACAATCCAACAGATCACGCATCAAGAGAAGTCGCTGATGGCCCCATGGATGTTCTAGACATTTGGCTGAGTGGCCCCGCCTTTCTACGACACACAGAGCACACCCGGCCAAAAATGAATGTTAAGAGCTCTGTGTTAGTCCTATGTGGCTTGATGAACTGAGATCAGCAGAAGATTCACCACCGCAATGCGTGCAAAAGCAAGCCTTTCAGAATTTACATAAATATCTCATCGGAAAGTCACGTCCTGATAAAACATTTAATGTGGATTCGTCCAACATGCTACGAAACTCTCTCCAATACTCCTTGAAAGACTGATATGTCAGAGAAAGATTGCAGAATAGTAGTGTGTCCCAATTTGGCCAGCAACTCATCATACTTCCGAGTCGACATCCCGTGACACATTGCTTGCTTAGACACTACTATAGAATGATGTTTTGGCACGTCGCGCATTCTAGCTGTCATGTGTAAAAAAATTGAGTACTGTAGGGTACAACAGCAGTTAAAATGCTTGTGCGTAGGTATTTTTCATGTAAGGCAAGATCGATGAAGCCAGCGGAACAGCTGATGGCACCGTTACTACTTTGCAGAGTCGAAACCGATTACACTTTTGCTTCGGTCTCCTTTTTGTACGCGACGGACGACAGTCAAGAAAACGATAGGGTTTATATTCTTATGTTTGGAGACGCGTGGAATGTTGCTTATTTCTCATCTATTGACCCTTTTATGGCACTTTCCCTTCCATTAACAACCACCACTTACAGGCCACCACTTAATCCATTACCTCAGTTCTCGTCCGGGGCCATTAGGCCCTCTACCTATGTAAGACATATGTCCTGGCTAGACCAGTGTGTGCCATCTCGTGGCATCCAACGATGAGCTTCCGTTTTAGGACGTGGGGCGTCAAGCGTCGCACAACATCCGAATCAGTCATGTTCTAGGATATTTCGCCAGCGTAACCCAGACTCAGCACGTCGGAGTGATTATGGAACGCCCACAGTTCTGTCTCCATCCACGTCGTCTTTTCGTCAAATAAAGTGGCCGCAAACTTCCGTAATATGAGTTCCTGTAGCTGCAGTTGAAACAAACTTCCCTAATCCTATTCAACGACAAGGATATTGGTGCCGATCATGATATTCAAGGCTTCATCTCCAGTTTCTGGTCTTGACATATCAAACTTGGAATGTGCTTGTTCGTAAAATCGCACTCCTTTAACCAAAATAATCGACGCGTGACCCTTCTGTGGGGAACTGCGGTGGTACTAATCCAGTTAAGGTGTTTGTGATCGGTCTCTAGGTGAAATCTTCGTCACGGCAAGTATAGTCTCTACATATCCAGGGCTCAAGCAATCGCTTAAGAGTTATTCCAAGTGGCTGAGTGTTTCCGTTCAGCTACCGGCTCATTTGACTCTCTCATATCTCTGCCATAGGACTACCACTATAATTTGGTTACTGAATTTCGCTGCAAAAGCATATATGTCCTCAAACCTGGGAAGTTTGACAGTTAGTTGCTGATTCAGCTTACGCGCTTTCACACGATAAAAGGCCTCACACGCTTATGATGTTCATTTGAACTTCCGATTTTGACGCGACAAGCCGTAGGGGGAGTAGCATCTTTGTTGAAACATTTGACAAACCGGCTGTAGTACGCTGTCATCAGAGAAATTACCTTAGGGCTTGCTTCGAATTATGGAATGAATAGCTTAGTACGTTTACCAATCCTTCCGGCAGTTGGCTGAAATTTTCGTAGCCAAATTAATGCCACAGCGTTATCATCAAACATCGAACGAGCTGTGACATTAGCTCACTTCTTCACCAGCCTGTTTCACGACTACGGTTCACAACAGCTTTCAAATGACTGCTCGTGCTGGTTCTGCATTACTGTGGACAAAGTATTCGTCTCCGTACATGGCGACGTTCTGTAGTCTTTTCATCGTCAAAGAGCGAAATATGAGCTGTGCACACCACAAACCAAACGATAGCCGTCCAAATTGACATTGAACGTTCCCAACCGTGAACGCCGTTTTGTCCCGGTTCATCGCCTTGCTAGACAGGTTCCGTGAAAAAGAGTGGCGGAGCCAATCTAAAGAATCCCAAACGGAGGGGAACAGCCTCAATTTGATTAATGGTCAGTTCCTTCAGCACCGGAACTTCGCGCAAAATTGGTGTTTCCAGTTCCTATCTTTACAAACACATGTGAGGAGTTTTATGCGCTCTTGGTTTCCTAGATTACATCAGTTTCAAACATCTATTGAAAATGTTTATGGATCTTCCTCTCGCGGATAGAGCGGTGGCCGACGGGTCCAAAAAGTCCAAGGCATTCGAACAACAGGATGATTTCCTGTTCAGTCTGCGAGTCAAAAGCAAATAAATTTTCGCCGCCATAACCAGTATCGAGTATTCCTCAACCACAGATTTTATTGCTGGCACGTTACGAGTTCACTCACTGTAGTGCTTTCGTAACCTTCAAGCATGAGTAAGCTCTAATTTGTCACCAGTTTTCTACGCTTCAGGTCAATCACGTATTCTGTTCACTTGAGCAAATTTGCACCAAAAATGGTCCTTTTTATGTCTGGTTTAATCAAAAACACATATGGCATCGACCGGTTGCCTAAGTGTATTGACAATTCGTGAACTTTCTCTCGGCACCTACTCAATGCCATGGCGTGAAATGCGCACGATTTGCTTTCGGCTTTGTTTCCGGTCTGCCTCAGTGACACCTCTGCTTCCGTATCGAGCAAGCGCGGCTTCCCATTAATCTCCATTTGCATAACGGTCTGTACCGTAGTCTGTTCCACAGCATTAATCGCAACGCAGTTAGCTAGAGGAGAGAAATCCATGACGCCAATATTTACAGATGATTGGGTAAGGCAGCGTTGGTTCATCCAGTAGTTAGCCCTCCCACGGTTGTAGTATAGGCTCGACCGGGCGTGAATTTGTCCAAGTGGCTACGAACTGATGGATTGGTCAGTACATATTGAGCTGCAGGTACTCCACTGGTGAATCATTCCTCTTGTAGTGTGACTGCAACGTAGCCAGAGATGACTCGGCCGATTTTCTTGCCAGAAATGCCACACTCAAACGACCAGTCGCCTTGGTCAACCTCGACCGAACACAGAGCGCCGACTGTTTACCGACGAACTGGTCAGATAAAAAGTATTGGCGTCATGCTCCATTCATTCCCAGCAGGGCACAATCTAACCAATGTGACAGACTGGGCCCATCCTGGCTCCGTTTGAACGCCTAGTATCTACCCGGCAGTACTTCAGTTTATCAAACCTCGAAGCAATAGCTTCCCTGGCGGGGTCCAATGCTATCTTCAAATGCTTCATCTGGGCGCATCAAAGCCCACCCTTGTCCAGCCTCTGAGGTGAGTCTTAAGTGCCGCCAAATTGCGTCAGTGTGTCTTCAATCCAGCTGTCTTCGCAAAACCTGCGAATTCCTCCAGGAATGTCCGTAGTTCGTAGTTCCCAAGATATTGTGGCCACGGGACCTCCATTCGTATCCTGTTTACGTCATTTAATAAATGAAAACAATGCACTGCGTAGTCATGTATCAGTAAACACGAATTAAACAGCTATAAGTCATCAAACTGGACAGAAATACATTACATGTATATGGTTCCTGAAAAATTACCATTCTCCAGCTTCCTCTTCAACTTTTCTGAAGGCAAACCGACCATTGCAGGATAGTAAACGAGCACTGGAAATCGATTCCACAAATCGCATAATAAATTATACGCATTATCAGGTGCGGAGGCAGGTCTCCCACCCCAAATATAGACAACTTGCATGCTTCCACAGTAGTATGCAGCGTAACTTCTGTTGCTGATGACTCTTGTTGTACAGATTTTCGAGCTCCACTGGCGGGAGTTTTGGTGTGCACTCCGACACCAATACCCCGTGAGTTGTAACTATATGACTGCCTTATCTGTGGAACTTGCTATCGGAGATTATTTGCGACGGAATACACCTCTGGTTCGAGTGCTGGCGCAACTTGTCTGACAGGAACGGTGTCCAGTACACAAACATTGTGGGCGATGATACAGTCAAACTGACATTTTAACGGAGGGGCATATTTACTATTTCTATTTAAGAAATCTGCTCAATGAAACGTATAAGGTTCTTTAGTATTTTCTCTGAATTTTCATTGTTGACTCCTTTCCTTTTTTGACAGTGAAAGGTATTTTTTGGCTTCCACTTTTCACCTTTTGTCTACTGGTTAAGACCCACAGTGGCAGAGATTCTACGTTCGGAAGGAAAATACGTGTTTCCGTGGTGGCTTGATGAGCTAAATCAAAAGCTTGACAACGCGAGAGTCAGGCCGATGCAGAATAAGGGGTAATTTTGACTCAGTTGGAGGACCTTTGTGTGTAAACCGAGGACAAGCAAGGTTGGAAGAATGAAATTCGTGGTAGCTACTGCCGAAGTTCGAACTCGGTAACAGAGAGGGAGGAAGGAATAGGATGAGAGCAGTAGCGTCTGGTGAGTGCGGGCAGTCACCAGTTAAAACGGCTTCCAATAGAAAACAATATCTGAAGGGGGTGACAGTAAGTTGAATTAACCTAAGACACGGCGCACTTTCGTTGCCTACTCTGAGAGCCAATCACTTGCTTATGTTAGCAATGCAATATGAGGACACAACAGCTTAATATTAGTGCGTTTCTACCTGCATGTATCTACTGCATTTGGATAGCGATGCAAGGGATGCAAGAGAGCTGCAAGAACCGGTGAGAGAGACTTTCAATTCTGGTAGGAGTTGCGTCTTGTGTTTGCGCTGAATGTCAGTCGACCAGAGGGCGCAAAATATGAGTGAGAGTAGGTGCCTAATTTTTTGAAGGTAGGGACTTAGCTACCAAAGCAGGCAGCAGGGAGAACAGCCACTGAACCAGTTAGAACGGGCAATTTCATGATGAGTTAGACATTTGATGCGAGTGGGCTGCGCGTGATCAGGGGATGCGGAATGGTTCTGGGCAATGAAGAAATTAGGCTTCGGTTCGATTAAGGTTCGTTCAACCCAGCAAAAGAAATCACTAGACGGTAAATAGAGCAAACAGAGTTATTTAGGGATAAGGCTAGGCCTGGGAAAAACCAGGAACGATTTGACCGATCAGAGAAGGCTAAGTCTGTGTGGCAGAAAATACATTGAGATCAGTGGAGTCAAGTATAAAAACAACGACGATTGCAGGCACCAGACACGAACTGTAACACAACTTCGCTTTAGAGTGCAGGTGCAGATGTCATCCCAAGAGCGGATCATCTGAATAAGAGATATCTGTGATGGTTATTTATGGACAGGAACACTTGGGAGGCGTAGCTCTCTCATAGATATGCTAATGATAGTGTCCTTCCTGGTGTTGTGCCTGCGAGGACTAAGTAGTAGGAAAGATATGACGAGAGCACAAATTAGAACGGCTTAGGGTCTGTTTCAAAGAATGTGTCTAGTGTAAGATGTGGCACGGAAAACGCTCAGCTCACTCAGTAGGATGGTAAGAATCGGAGGTCTCTCGAAAACCAATGATATAGTATGATGATATTTTATTGATATGAGAAGAGCTTGTTCCATAGTTTGAAATACAGGCAAGGGAAATTTTTTTGTCTAAAGACGGTTAGGCATGTCGACAATGGGAGCAAAAACCAGAGTAGCGGGTAATATAGAAAGGGCATGGAGCTATGTAAGCTCGTCGGTAGATTAGGCGATACAGAAAACCTAGGTTCAACCTAATGCGCCTTGGCCATAAAAGACCCAGGCCAAGTGAAAAACAGCAAAGGTGATGTGGCAGTTTGGATAATCCCGGGAGCAGGGACTTAGTAAATGTGTGCTTCACATTCTCCACAGCAGTCACGCAAGTCTGTGACTACTGCGAAGCAAATTAACAGCTAGATTAAACAGTGCGCCTTAAAACCTGATTGAGGGTGGCGACTAAACATGGTTTTATGTGGAGAGATCGGTGAGAAAAAGCACAGGGATTTTGGACTTTCGCCGCTTCGTACCATGCGTTTTGGGTAAAACTAAAAGCTCAGGAATACATGCGACCTACGTCACCCACCTCGGGGATATTATGAATCAAGCGTTCATTAAGAATGTGCATCAAAGAAGAATTCTTGAATCGATATGAGACAGCTTAGCATTTAAGAAAGAAATTAGAGTACCAGAAGGCTAACTAATTCAGATCGGACCAAATGTTGGAAAGAGCAGAAAGAGAATCACATGCCTCACATGTGTAAGCTCTTAGTATAATTAGTGAACATAAAGGGAATACGCGGGTGATCGAATCAGTGACGTTATTGATGTATAGCAGGAACACAAGAGGGCCAGGAATGACGCTAACTTCAACGGCTAATTCGAATTGCGTGACTATTTTTAGCTTGTTGCCTACTGTCTACAATCATCAAGAAATACGAGACATATATGAAATGCATGATGTTTAATTAACAGGCGAATAGTATTGAGACGGTTGGCGATGTATAAATCAAATCCTTTAGCAGGAGCTTTACTGCGTCAGCCGAAGCAGTCAGACAATAAATAACGGCGGTCCAGTAGCGACTCCTTGGAGCGAGACAAACTGTACAGGAATTTGTGCTCCGGTCGAAGCCAACGCCATAAGGCGCCCTCTTTGTGGACAGGGTTGCAAGCATATTTTTGTGTGCAAGGTGGGGGCTAACAACCAAATGCAAAGTATTCTCCCGTGGATTAACCTTTGGGACAAGCCTGGTCCAAAAACTCAAAAAAGGCCGAACCTCTGTTCCTAGAAGGTCATCGAAGTTGAGTTGCCGTATTCCAAACCACTGACCACAGGCCGGCAGTCGCAGAAGTTGAGTCTCGACGAAGCAGGAGTTGACGCGGAAGAAGAAGCTGCCTAATGATGGCTGTGGCCCTCACGGGTTCCAGCTCCTGGAGCTGACCGAAAACTCAATAGAGTTGTTTACGCAGGCCGTCGAAATCTTTCAACAATGGCTTTGGAAAAGGTGCAAAAATACACCTTGTTCTGGTGAGATGTAATCCGGCAGCTTCCATTGTTGGATTTAGAAGCTACAAACTTTATGAACAACGTTTCTTACTGCAGGGAACTGACTGTTCTCTAAATACAAAGAACAAATGGATGCGGGTGCCACATTGTCTGGTAGAAGAAGCATTTGCATTCTCCAGCAAATGGTCGAACGTTTGAACGCACCTGGGTGTTGGCATCACGAACTGCTCCAAGACGTGTGTCCAAAACACATCCCCTGTTGATAGCGTGATTGAGAAGAAGATAGAATGAGTGCTTTTGGTGAAGCCTAAGTAAAAATCATTCACAATTTTTGGTCATTTACCTTTTAGATATTTTAAGTCTTACTTTGTATACTGCATGGAGGATAGTACCCAGTTGGGACCTAGAAGGAATATGCTAACCCGTAATCCTTTATGGTAACTGCAAAAAGTTGATGAATATGCGATACACTTGGAACCGGACCGGTTTAGTCCTCCGTTTAAGGGACTGACCCCAAGAATGACGGGGCACTTTTTTATCGAAGGTTGAGTGTTCGCCCCACCCCACTATCGGAGGCAATTTGGGTTCTAATTACATACCCAATGTGAATGCCTCTCTTACGGAATTGGTTGCCGGAGAGTTCTTGCAAAATTGCCGCTCTCTCTCTAGCTTTCAGACTTCCAAACAAAGAGCTGGCCTGACTCGGCTAGAAAAACAACGGAATAATCAAGTAAACGAGCACTTGACATAAATTTGTGGCCTTTTCCAAAGCCGCTCGTAGAGAACGCGGGTAAAAAAAAACACTCTCTGGCGCGACTGACTGAGGTTGTATGCATAATTGGAAGAGCTCAGAACAAACGGAAGCCCGAAGCGATTACGTTACAACCAGAATCCATCAAGGTTTTGGTAATACGCACCTTTACTGTAGCGGACCTGGTATATTGTCAGAAACGATGAATACTACTGGCGCCTCGTAGAGAAGTAATCCACTTGGCGTTGTACAATACGGATAAGGGCTTCTGTGCGGAAGTGCAGAGTTAAGTGAAGCCAACAGTCTTCTGTCTGTATTCATTTGAAAAAAATTGGTGGATAGACAGTTTTGGCTGGTTGATAAATCTATCCGGTAAACCGCCACAGGCAAATGTTCTGGCCGAACTCGACTACCAGAAGGTAATCAGTCATCAGACCGTCTTTTCACTCCCACCCTGGAACATTAGACTGCTTACATCGATTCTTGAATAGTTGGCTATTTGTCTGGTCTTGAGACTTGATAATTGGTCTTCAATTGTTTCATGATCAAGCCGGCGTACTTTTTTAAACACGCACTGATGGTGGCCGCTCCACGGATGTCGAAACATCTGAAGGTCAGATGCCATCTTCGGTAAACAGATCAACGACCACCCATTCAACAATCAGTAAACGTATCTATAACACCACTTTAGGAGAGTGAAACTGACATTCTTGAAGCACTCAGGTCTAGTCGATCCACGGAATCGCACAAAATGTATGCTGCTTTTCATTTTGTTTGGAACTGAGTAGGTTGGGAGGAGGGATTCTATGATTACCCGTTTTTACTGAATAAAAGATGGACTCGTACAGCGTCTGAACTTGAATAGGCAACGTAATATACATAAATACAGACAGGAGCGACACATGCTTCACCCGCTGGCCAAAATTTTTATGTGTACCATACCTGGTATTATTAAATTAGAGCGAGTGATGTCTACCATTTCCACATACGAGGGCAAACAGATGAAGGATGTATCTCTCAGAAGTTCTGTCTATCGTGTTAGATCAAGCGTTAGAATTTGTCGTGCTTGCAATTATCCACAGGGATACGTCTGTTGATGACCTCATTCCGGGCGCACCAGAAATGACGTTTCAGGACAGAGTGAGCTTTGTAGTCACCTGATTTTGTTCCCGTTTACAGCGTGCGCCCATTCTACGGTCTGTCGTCCGTAACCATGCTCATTCACAGTGATAGTTGAATGCACTCACCAGAAGCTGCATATTGTGCAGGTTGTGCCCAACTACTGAGATTTAACAAGATTTAACACTCAGATACGTTACACCTCAACAGTTACAACCGTTTTGCTCTTCTATTTTGTCTCCTAATGACTATTGTTTATCCGTGCCTAGATAATCTGCACAGACTTGAGTCAGTTATATCCCGTTAGTTTTTCACACGAAGTCGCAACGTACTGATCAGTGACGTATCACGGATGGCTTGATACTCACGCCACAGTCGAGCAGTCTTCATAGAAAGACAGTAACCAACAGCACGCCATCAGTGTCCAACACGTCGAAGTCTCTCGCTGATAAAATGTTGTGAAGTGGGCACCTCAAAGAGCTATAAATACCATTTCTAGTAAGACCGACGATTCGAGTATTTACGGGATATGGGAGGGAAGATGATACTGGAAAGTTCATTGTTGAGCTGTATGACATATTCCCCGCATAGAAACGAGACTACGCAAGACGCCGATGGGCAGTGTACTCTCATGTAATGGGTTTTGATGAAACGTTTTGTTTTCTTATCAGGAGGTAGTTGCTATAATCGAGCTACTTGCTGAACAACCGAGTATCGTGACGTGAATAAAGATGACCGCACAAAGTATTTTTTT
>NW_008752024.1:400292-438186 GCF_000715545.1 Opisthorchis viverrini
CATTAGTCTTTGTAACCTAGGTTTTATCTTGGAGTTGTGTCGCCACATTTCATGGTCACTTCAAGCTTGGCATTGTGGTTCCATAAAATATCACAGATGGGTTTGGTTATCTGTAGGGAAATCCCCGATTGACATTTCTTATATTTTGTCGCGATGGTAGCCTAATCTTCTGCAATTTGTTGGCCAATGTGGGTTGCGTGGAAGCTGCCAGATCTCTTCAAAATGGAACTGAATAATCACGTTTTTTAAAGAAATGCAGGTTAACAAAGAAGGTGCTGATACTGCAGCCGGATGGAACGTCATCAGCGGCAGAACAGAACCCGTCGAAGTCCTTGTTAATCATCAGTTCCTGATGGCCCTGCTTTACAATTCTACTTTTTCTGCTTTCGTTGGACAGGCTGCTGAGCCTGAACGACTCTGGAGGCATTCGTCAGAGGCTTCAGACAAGTTTTGTACTTGTGGTACTGTTTATTCTAGCTGATCACCAGTTTAGATCTCAGCAGCATCGCATATTTTGCCCAGGACGTCGGGGCAGCTGGTAAGAGAATCAACAATTTTTTTGTAAAAAAAAGCATCCAATGATTTTGGAAAAGTTTCCGAATTTGATACTAATGGCTATGGACTAGGAAGCCATCAATAAATGTTTCAGTTCTTACGATGAGGGGTTTTCGGGTAACAATTATATTATACGCCCCAAAGGAAACCTTATGCCATGTGGTATCGTGGCCGGCCTCTCATCTGTAAAAAAAAACAATAAAAAACGTTCACTCGGGATAGCCCAAAGATACTCTGCAAGTGCCCACGGCTGATTTATAAGGACTTGAAGATGACTGAACCATACTATGGCGCAATTTGGGTTACAGCAGCAACGTTGATGACCTTCGTTGAGGAGTCTCTCTGGCATTTGAATGATTACTGTAAGTAGATGATTGAGGTGGAAGAAACTATGTCGATTCTAAATTTACAGTTGCAGTGCATGTAAGCCTGAATAGGACATGGTCGCGCTTGAACACAACCTAAAAACAGGCGTTCACTGCATCCTATTTACAGTCACGCATTACACAACAAGCAATATGGTTGTCATCAAGCAACATTCGTTTGAAGGTGACCTGTTTTCTTGTCATACGTACAAGCGTGTTCCCCCAGGGAGCCTACTAGCACCTAGTCAGTAGTGTATCAAGCACTTGCATGTCTTCAGACAGACACGCATAATTTGAACCCACGTTACCCCGCACAATTTAGTCCAATTGTAGTAAAAGTATTTTTTCCAGCTTAGTTCTCTGTCTGAGCCTCCCAAGCTAGCGTTCACGTCAAAACAAACACCAAAGGTGCACAAGGTCTATTAATACCCAAAACGAAGACAAGAACAGCTGTACAGCGCTTCGCATATATAGCGTAGGCCGTCATAACCTTCTGGAAACTCTGACGCATTCTGGATGCGGCCAATACTGGGTGCTGATAGGCTGTTGGGTCCAGACTTTCGACCAATTAGATCTCGTCTTTATGCCAGACCGGCAAGCCTGTCGAATTCTCGGCCAATCCTGCATGGGTCGGAGTTCTCGGCCTTAGCAGCACCTGAGTGTAAGTGGCAAAGAGGGATCCGTATCAAATTCCGCCTAACAGCCTGACACTCAAAATATGTCTTCAAGTGACCCAAAAGCACAGAAATGCTACTGTAGCAAATCTACAAATCATTTTTTAAATTTCCAATCCATTTCAAAACTACGGATGGCCTAAGTTTGGCAACGTTTATGCCCGAGGATGATCGCTTCACGCTGACACCCCGAGGATATTTTGCATCTTGGGCGGTGTCGAACATTCACAGAAGGAACTTGTGAACTGACGAGCTGAGCCTGATGTCCGATTGTGGTGAGTTCGTTCATCTGCCTGGGTGATGTGGACAGATTATAATTTCAACACTAAAGGCAACCAAAGCAAAAGAGGGCTGCCGAGATGAGGGCATCTTCATAACGGAAGCAACCGGCTAGTCTGGCATGGACACAGACACACCCTGCACCAAGTGCGCTCTTGCGTGAACACTTCTGGTTCAAAACCTGAATAGCCGTTTCGGTATTACTGCATGAGTGACAGTGAAGAAATCTGGCTTCCCACCTTCTGACTGCGCAACAAGAATGTACAATTTGGAAGGCCTATTCCGGTTTGAATCACCGGGACGTGACAATCATGTGTTCAAGGATGGTGCTTTGACAGTATTTTTTCTCCAGTGGCCACCAAGTCGGTTGATGTTCTCTGCTGTCCTACTGATGTAGCCAGCCAAAAATTAGAACGTTTCATGTGAGGCAGCTTGTCCTTGAGTGGATGGAAACACATCACTTGGTGCAACGACGTGGTCGCGCGATGAACGTGGTTTTGAGGATGGCAGATAAGCAGAGAGCAAACGTCACACAAGATGTGTGTGAAACAGAATGGACATTTTACTTGGCTTAGGCGCAATTCGAACCAAGGAAAAAATCACGCATCCCAAGTACGCAGGGTATTTCTCATTACCTCTTACGTGCATGAGATAGCGGACAACGCACGAAGGATTTAGCAGACACTTCGCCTATCCGTGTGCACCTCCAAAAATTACCTAGATCGACGACCCAGAAGTAATTGAGTAAGACTATCTTTCAGAATTGAAAACATTGGCTTGGGGCTTCTTGAACTATTTAAGTGAAGTAAACTAATTTTTAGTTAACTGATAGCCAGTTATAGGCCATTTAGTCCGATATCTCTTGGTTTACGCTATCAAATATTTGCCAGTGGTGTTTGTAATTAGTTTATTTTTCTCGGCGGTATGATAGCCGTTCTTGTTCTGCTTCCTCTGTTTTGCAATTGCAAGGTGAATTCCTGTTTCAAGGTCACCTAACGTATCTTGTTTGGTACGTCATCCACAAAACTATCAACATACGTTCAGAGGATTGGTCACAATGAAACATGTTTCTCCCAGCAGTTTGGATGAATCCAAAAAACAGCACATTACAAAGGTTCTGCAGTTAACACTGTCGTTAGATTTAATCCTATGCATCTTGTTTACAACATGTTCAGGCAAAATCAGTTTGTACAACTCAATTGCCAATGTGAGGTGGATTTGAGCTGTCTGACTCACCTGATCCAACCTACCATAAAGACGTGTTTGGTTCACTTACAACTGCAGGCATGTTTGCAGATTTGCTCCGGAGGAATCCAAAATGAAGGACCCAACAAGGATCAATGGGATATTGCCCTGTTGCCATTCGCAATGAAGAGTTTGAAAGCCGCTGGACAACTTTGGAATGGTGTAAAAATAATCCTTATGACGGCCCAAATACTGACAAGAGATTACCATGAGCAGCGTTCCGTATTATGGCTTTCATAATCATCGAAATCTGATGCATGAAGCGCTGGAGAAAGGTGTCCTTGGAGATCAGTATGATCTTCAAAACAGCTCGTTTACCAGTGACTTCAATTTTACCACAGAATTACATCAGGAATATCTTGGAGGAAATCAAACTCACTGTGGACTGTTTGCTCGCTCCCACCAAAAATCGTCGGTATGGTCAAAAGGGAGTCACCATGCAATGTCCCAATAAATCTCAGATGTCAGAAGAGGCGCACCAATCTTGACAAAGATTTTCTCAGTTGGGTGAAAACCTGTGTGCAAACTTGCTCACAAAAATTAGCGGATTAAATGTCGACGTGTTGGTGAAAACATGCCCTGGTTATAGTTGAAAACCAACCACTCAGAGTAGTTCCGCCATCGTGAAGGCCATCCATCAGGTCAGCGGCATTCCAATGGATACATATTCAGCCAATCACTTCAGTGCAATCGAACCTCATATGGGCTTTAGAATGGAACGCTAACTGTTCGGCTAAACTGTCGGGAAAGCCTGCGCTTCACGGACGGTTTTGGTAAAATAAGTCATAAACCTGAAGCTTGGTAATGAAATTAAAGCCCGGATTTCTAAGGGGAAAGCCGCGTTGATCCAGGTGAATTGCATTAGGATCTATCTTTACTTGTAACCAGATCCTGCGATTGCAGTTTGTCGACCTGCTGTGCTGTCATCACTATGGAAGGTGTTGGAATCTACACGGACGTCATGACCGAATTTTTGCTCCATTTTACTAACAGTATTTTTGCCTCTCAACCGATAGGCTGAACTCACAGCTCCAAACAGTTCAAACTGAAGACTTAATTTGGTTGAATTTAATCTGATCAGAAGGCAGCCGCACTGGTTGGTCCCTCTGATACAGTGTCAGCTATAAATTGGCGTCAAAATCGGTGTGAAGACTTAATTTGGTTGAATTTAATCTGATCAGAAGGCAGCCGCACTGGTTGGTCCCTCTGATACAGTGTCAGCTATAAATTGGCGTCCAAAATCGGTGATGGCCGGTGTTGTACTTCTCGAACTGCCTCTAGCTAGATGCGACTAGCAGGTGTCCCACATTTTCGACTACTGGGAGACCTGAAACTGAACATAGTCCACTTGACAACGACCTCGCCTGCAGTTGTGAAACCAATGAGATGTAAAATATAACTATGCCACAGAACCAGGGCGGTATTCAAGTTTCCAGCCGGCACCATCCAAACATTGTCATTCAAAGAATCGCTAGAGCATTAACTTGTTGTCAATGGACTTCCGCTCGAAGTTCGCATCACCTCTCGAAAAGCCAACTTGGAGTTGTGCTGCGAGGGGTTAAATAACATGATTAGACTGACTGGACTTCGCCGACAGGGCCCAAAACATCCACCTCGAAGAAGCCACTAGTGCAGTTGTCACCCTCTTTCCCATCGGTGATGGCTTTGGACGAGTGTATACATGTTCACCCGGGGCAACATCAGCGTCGAGGAAATGCGTGGTTCCGAAAATACCGGGTGTGGCCCCTAAATAGGGACAGAAATCTAAAAACTTGACTACCGGGCATTTATATGGTTTTAGATTCGAACGAATATAATATTAATTTGTGAAATTCCGCAGAGATTCTCCTTAAGTGCCCTCTGATGCTGTCAATATAGATGCAAAGATGGTGAAGATTAATTGCCGAGTTCGTTCCCCGAAATAGCAGTGTAACACAGGGTTTTAGATTCGAACGAATATAATATTAATTTGTGAAATTCCGCAGAGATTCTCCTTAAGTGCCCTCTGATGCTGTCAATATAGATGCAAAGATGGTGAAGATTAATTGCCGAGTTCGTTCCCCGAAATAGCAGTTGTAACACAGTGTTAATTCCGCATGATGAATTCTCCTTCTGTAATAGCGATTTTTTCACGATGTTCGTTGAAACTCAGTGCATCCAAACTGAAACATTTTGTGGGACAGGCCACCCTCGAATTCCTGAATTCATTTGTCAGAATGTTTATCGCAGATCGAACATCGTTCTAATGACTTTTGTCTAAGGTTTAGAAACATCCATGGCATCAAGCCTCCAAATATCTTGGGTCTCAGGACATGGTTGAATATGAGACCAACCGGATATTACATACATAACAGTGCCGAAGTATCGATATATGCATAGGCGCGATGAGACGGACGCTGAACATAGATGTCATGCTTGCTTCCACACGGAAAACTCCGGGTTTCTCATCAGCGCCTGTTGTCACATCAGAAACACCATCAGTCCGTTGTAATATTCGTTTGGCAATGCCGTTGAGCACACGGTAAAATACACCTGAGAAAAATGAAGTCTGCAGACCATCTGTCTACAACATTTCTCTGTTGCTATGAGGACAACAGAAGAGCGCTCCATGCAGCCCTGTAGCTTTTCGTGGCTTTTCAACATAGAGTGATTTCAAATATAGGATAAAACCTACTGGTAATTTTAAGTCTGTCCAACTTAAGGCCATCCGCTAGTTGTTAACCGGTCGTGGAACATCAGCAACATGTTTCATACTCATCTACGGTGTTGACGATATCCCTCAGGACGTAGATGACCTTTGCAGAAATTATTGGCATACGGTCTAATCAACCTTATCCCCTTTACACAGAAGTGATTTGCGCAGGTCGATGCGGCTGACTAGTCAGATGTTAGGACCACGTGACTGTCATACCAACCTCGAGTTCACCTTCGGCCACCGAAGCAGTCTTTAAACAAGGCCATCTTATCCTATTGTTTTCTACCCCACGGAGATATATCTTAATTGCACCCCTCACTATATCTTTGTTGATAAAATATGGAACCAGGAGATCCGGTCGGCTCTTGCGGTCATCCTAGCCCGGTTCTGTGCTCAGTCCGTAGTTATAGAGTGCCCGCAGTCCTGACCGTAGACGGCACAGACAGAACTTGGCCACTGGTACCTCCAGGGACATCGGAACATACACCTGCATTGCCTTTAAAGAAGGACCTGCATTTTGTTATTGGTAGAATTCAGCGATGCCTGATTAAATATTCCAACACTATCAATGGTCATGCGAATGTAGGCCGTGCTGTCTATTTTTCACAGAATGGAACACTGAGTTCCTTGCCGTGCTAAAAAGCAGTCACCAAAGTGTATTCTCATCACATACTGCGGAGCGAAATTGCCAGTGTCACGGTTACCACAACAAACGAATGTACTAAAAAACTGAAAGGCTGGTGACGATGGGATATTGAAAATTGGGATTCAGTAAACTACCAGACCGGGTGGCAGGCGGCCATTCTCCGATGACCTCCGGGGGCCACTACAACAATTACAAGTAAACTGTTGAACCGTGCGACACACACTTGCATTATAAGCCTAGATTTTAGTCTGACTTTAAAAATCATACAAGTATAAATGTTTGAGGGAAAATATTGATTTGTTACAGGAGCCCCCAAGCGCCGAGACATGGATTCACTACTATTAGTCAACCCGAGGTCTCAGTTGATCTGGTGTGGTTATTGCCATGGAACCCACAGCTGATACTGGGAGTGCTTCTCATGATCCTCGCTAATTTTACAATACCGGATGCATTTAAGTAGTATATATTTCAAGGATAGAATAACCTACCTCATTGCCGATTGGGGCACGCGCAACCTGGTTTGCGTCGATTGCTGTGGGCTATATCAACGGATATGGTGCAGCAGAACATAAGAAAAGTCCAGAGAGGAATTCCATTTTAGTTTACTTCACAATCCAAGCTGGAAATAACTTCAGTGACCAAAAATGTAGATGCGACATCAATGGGTCAAAATATGTGGTGGAATTTACACGTCATTGTGTCCGTGAAAGTACACCTTGTCGTGAACTGAAGCTTATGAATCTTTAAACATGCGACGCACGGTGGCAGACTCTAAAACGCGTCGTGGCCAGAAAACGTCTAGCAAATATGCCCGCCACAAAATTGGCCTGCGGGAATGTTGGCTTATAGCCCAGCTGGGCCACCACGTGCGAAGTGGCGCTCCTCTAGTGACTGTCACCTGGAATGGTCTGGAACAGCCGTTCCTTCGAATATGGCTTCTTAATTAACGCACGGAAAAGGTACAACGCCGGAATGGTACGTTTTCGAATGCCGTTAATTTGGCTTAGGGCACTTCCTTCAGCTGTACTAATAACTTGTTCTAAACACTTCCGTTTACTTGGGAGATTGACAAAAATTTCACATTCTAAGATTCGGTGGTCATGCGGTCAGTATAGAGGAGAGCTGAGGTAGACTGATAAACTGGCCAAATAAATTATTGTAGACTGGATTGTTCATAGGCGCTGAAAAAGTAATTACCGTACATTTTGAGTGTGTGGAATCACACTAAAAGGCTTGCCAAAACGGCCATTCGTTTTCGCTCACAATCAGAGTTGTTAACACTTTCCACTCTTGTCAAGTGAATTGTAAATAACCACGGAGAATTGTAATCGTTAAAAAAACGACAGCAAAGAAAGTGATTCGTTTTAAGACAAATCAAGTGTGTCATATAGTATTGTCACCCAGAAACGATGCACGAATCACGAAAGCTGTACTCTGAATTAAGTGGAGTTCGGGTAGCGCAGTTTGACATCATAACGGAGTATGGAAAACGCTCAGGGAACGACTACGTTCAACGAAAACCGTTTTGCTTTTGGAAACTTGCACAAAAATGTTGGTAGGAAAGTTGAAAACTTGATGAATATTCTTTCATAAGGGCTGCAACTCACAATGTTTTTAAAAATTCTTCTGCAGCCCAAGACCGGTTTTGCGATTCCTGAGTGCTCTTCAGGTAGGCGCAGTCCCCGGGTTTCCCTCAAACTTATGTTCTACTTGAACCCACACATAATCATTTGCAAATGAATTTGGTTTCATGGGAGACTCGACTGAATCTCTCGTTTATGATATTTTATGAATATGCCTTTCGGATAACAATATCAACGAAAAAGTTATATAGCCCCGGAAATTCCACCTGGCGGACTCTTAGGAAACTTACTTCGACCCAGTCCACCGACCGAGGACAGTTGAAGAACTACGGAACTACAGATAACGTTTCGTTTCAGAAGCGCTTGGTGAACAATCGGTAGTTTTTATTTGTCCATCGTTTCACCTCTGACACAAAAGCTTCATCAGGTCAAGTGTGGATGTCGCCAAGTTGCGATTATCTGAAGAGCCCTTGCCGATTGTTTCCCCGTCTCTCTTATAACCTGGCCAATTTGATGACCTGTTCCCCTGGCCTGACAAAGCTTTTGCGTCAAAAGCGAAACGTTGCCCCAATAAAAAAAACTACCGATTGTTTATCAACCTCTTCTGAAACGATAACTCCTCAATCGGTTCCAAACCTTTTTCAATTGATTGGAAACCATTACGGGTAATTTTATTGAACACACTACCAGACAGAAAGTACCTGTCACTTGTCATTTGAGTGACATTGAGGCGGACACATTACACATGGAACCGAGCCACGTTTCTTCCATAGCTACAGTTGCGTCATTCGGTATATAGTATAAGCCATCGTCCGTCACACTGGAATTGAGTATGGATTCCTTGGACTTCCGAAAGCATATGTAATGTCAACGGCTTTGATATTAAAGTTTCTGTCTTAAGGAGGGGTATTCTTTCCAAAATGGGGCAACTTGTTTGGTGACAAGCTACTAATGAGCCAACCAAGTGTTTTTGAATTTATAGTGTTGCCATACCAACGGAACTTGCAGTTATGCTCGCATGTGAAAGTGATTCGTGGTACATTTGGCGCTTAATCCACCTTTTAAATTGGTTACTGTACAACAAAGCCCCCGGGCATACGGAGTGGTTAAATTTGTCGGAAATCACACATGCCGGACCCTTAATTCCTGTGAAAAACAACCTGCCTTTGTCGAATGAAGTAAACAACTCCATGTCTCGGTTCGCGGATTCACTTCACATATAGCTTTATCATAGCCGTTCATATCGTGAGCACCGTTTGACGTGAGGAAAGTGAAGGAAACGACCGCAGCTACCCACAAGAATTCAATAACTGGGCGGACATTTATGTGAGTTGTTGTCACCGGAAGTACGCCTGAATGATTTGAACACCACTGTCTGCTGCCTGCAGTTATCCTACAAGTTTCCACCGCAAAATCTTGCGCCCGCTGGATGTACCGGCGTCCATTAAACACAAATGAAACCGAGATGCTCTCGCGTGGAGCTCGCAGTACAGCTTTCCAGTACATTAGCAATAAAGAGTTCATAACATGATTCCCGACTTTTTAATGTCTTATAAATAATGCGGAAACATGCTTCTGTGAAGGGTTTTCTATCTGCATATGCCAGAAAAACAGCCAGCACTTCCTAGGCTGCCTATACAGTCCAAAGAAATTTATCAATCAATCGAGTATTGATCGAAGATAGATTTTGTTAACTAAGTACCATCCTGTGGGGTTTAGTTTACAGCACAAACGGATTTGTATCACATTCGTGAGACGAACGAAAACATAGTACATTTCAGGCTGTGTGATTAAATTTCATTAATCGGATGTTGTGCCCAAACGGTGCGATTAGTGATTTCCGTTCCTATATCTGTCTATCATACTCTCCCAAACTCTGATGTGAAGGGTCGTGTAAGCCAACCTCCAGTAGGGCTTATTTACATTTGCACGTTCGTGCGCGAAACTGCCATGTAGACATGGCTTATCAAAGCAAGCACCATCCACATCACGAGGCTAACCGTAATTCGAACGTGAGCGCATATTTTAATCACGTGTGGTAGTGATCACAAAACGCAAAACTTTGTTCGACAAAACCTCACAATGTGCCTCAGTTTTCCAAAACAAGCTACTGTGACCTTAAGAACTGAGAGAGACCCACCTGGAATCTATCCGATGCCGGGCAGGATAGGATCGAATTAGGTTCTTTTCAATTAGGAACTACGAATTATGAATCGATATGAGGAGGTTGCCAATCTTTATTTATGCGTTAATTCATTGTTATCAAAATGTACTGCATCTTTTGCTAAACACACATAGTAACCAGCAATAGATTCCCCGGGGAAATGTCTAGTCAGACATTTCTATAGGGGAAAATGTTGGTAGCTCAGGTAGCGCAAATGGTGGTCGTTGGCTTGTTCTATGAGCTGGGCCATTTGATTGCCCAGCTTCGTCGGACAAACTAGCAGGAGACTATGCACGAGGACCAAGAATGCCACAAATTCAACTTGGAAAACGCAGAAGGTTTGGCATACGGTGGCACGAGGCAAGATGTCACCTTGATTGGTGATGAAACGTTTGCGATCAAATTGCCCTGCTCAGCGGACAAGCCAACGACCACCAATCTTACCCTTCCCGAAAATTCTGAACAGTTACAATGCCATCACACACTAGTCCAAATCATAGCAAATGGTGCATCATTGTGGATGTATGGTTTGTCTGAAGATCGATTTTGAGTTAACTCAATGAAACATTCAGAAGTATTCCGTTCCGGGATAATAGAAAATTTTCGTGATGCTTGTTTTTTAACTTCACGACATCGTCTATTTTTGCCGAACCGCGCAGTTTAGGCGTACAAGCACCACCGGGTGCGCCCACAAAATTCCACCGCATGTGGTAGGGACCTTATTTTATCGCAAGTAAGAGGCCAGACTACACCCATGTCATTCGGGACCCTTCTGAACCGCATGTGGATGTACAGTATGAACATTAAAATCAGTAAAAGCTCTACACTTATTCCCGTCCTGACACCCAGCCGCCTACGCCCTCCTATCTCCAACCTGTCTGTCATAACGTTCAGATCAGTACATCCGACACGAACACTCCTTCTAAGCAATGAGGACAGTATTCATGCAGTTTAACGTAATTGAATCTTGACTGTTCCTGCTTACACATGTTTATAACATGACATTACGTGTGCACCTCTCCCTGTCTCTCGCTTACAGGTATCCCGGACGAGTCACCGCGAGCGCCGGACAGGAAGGATTAGTCTGATTGGACAAACCCCTCTCCCGAGTGACCGTAACCTGTTTTTCTTACTCTACTTTACGTGACCTCTACCCGTTGTTCCGGTTCGGGTTCGGGCTCCGGTATCGAATTTGCGTGTGTTCGCAACGCGGTCGCTCTGCTTTCCTATACGATCTGTGCATTATGCTTGCTGTAACTACACGTGCTGCTGTCTGAATTAACCTGGTGTGTCCGTTGCCTTACAGCGTATTGCGTCGACTCGTCCAGGCTACAAGGATATCACGTCAAACGCGTCCCATAAGTTACGCGTTTTCAGTCGGCTCCGTGAAAGTTCATTCCAATCCCTCCGTCGTGGGAAATCCCTGCCACATGTCGCATAAAAGGACTCGTTTGTCAGAAATTGCTACGTTTTACTAGAAAAATCACCAATGGAACTTGGAAACACAAATCTGTGAGGAAAGCATCAAAATGTTGTAAACGTGAATTCTAGAGTAAAGAATGTCAAATCGGTTCGGCGAATCCCACTTGTTCAATATCTACGTCGAGTACCACGGTGAAATGCCGCAGGAACTAGAGGCCAATGATTGTATTGTATGTTATGTAGGTCCACACCTTCAAACCGTAACCGACACAGTCCTATTTCGAGCTGGTTTGACAAAACGAAGACAATGTCAGATTGTCCAATGAGAAGGAACGCTACAAATGTACCTACGAAACATGCAGCTGTCTGACAAAAGTGGCTAGAAAAAGACTAATATGTGCGAAGCAGAATAACTGTACGGGCGAGCATCTAAACGCTTGTTGACCTGGACGTCCACCAGAACATTCCTCAAACTTTGCCACGCTTAGGACGCGGGTGATTCAATGACGGAAAAGCAAGGTAGGAATCTTTCTCCTGTGAAATATGACGTGGTAACTACAAGGCCAAAAATCGTCAAAACTCGGTTCTCACCAGCGAAATATATTGGTTTGGTTCCCATTTTAGTGGAAGGCCTTCAATATTCACCAGTAGTGTTGGCATTCGCCTCCTCGTGTCTCATCGTACCACGTGATTGCCCAAGTGCAATTGTTTCCAGACACCGGTAAAAAGATTGTTCACAATTGATTTCGGTAGATATGGTTTGTACGCCCGGTGTCAGTCAATGCTGACCGGTCCGATACTAGGACGGTGCCATCTTCCAATGTGATACTGAAAAAAAGAAACCCACTGCGTCCCTCGAACTGCAGAGTCGTTAGGATTTACCCTGTCGGATACTAAGACATGCGTGTGATCAAGTATTTTCAATGAATAATGAAGAGTTTCAGTTGCAATATGCATGGCAAAACAAGAACTTAACTTCTGAAATTGCATTACCACTATTTCTCACACTCTCCGTCTTTCGTCACGTGAAACAATCCGTGAAGCTGAGTCACACTCGGGTTTGAAACCTGTAGAAGCGGACCAGTTTCAGTGACCCACTGGACATCCAAGGGTCCTCCAAATAAATAGATGCTCATATCTGATCCGTGGTCCATTCTCAATTAAAAAAAGGAATCCTCAGCAAGACCTCTCTTCAGCTTTCCATGCTTTGTGATAGTCTTCGTAACACGGAACGGCAGACAGCGATATTTCAGCTGGCTTCGCTTTTATGGAGCTATGATATTAGGGCGTCTAGCTTGCCGGTGTGATCTCAGTTCGTTAGGGGAGGCAGTTTCGCCTAGCACATCGTCGACGGCCTTTCGATCAGCGTTGAGGAAGGCGTACCGTGAAGCGCCAAAAACACTACTGTGGCGGAGTAAAATTCCCTAGATTCTTCCTTGAAACGTCCAAACTATATGGGCTAAGTGAAATCAGTTGTGATCCGTGACGTCACCAGGCTACACCCACTGAATGATGTAGAATGTATCATGCTAAGAACGGCAAACCCAAGCGATTTATTGTCCTTGTGCACTGCCTAAGCTTTTCTGATCATCAGCCCAACACACATCCTTCTGGAGCCAGTTAATAGATTGCGTCATCCTGAATGAGCGTGGCAGTTATAGAATGTTGTTACGAATGAGCCTAAACAGACATGGGAAAGAGAATTTTTCCGTGGTGAATCGAAAATAGGCCCATTTCTATAATGAACGCAAGTGGCGGTGCAGATTAAGAGCAAGGGAAACCGCGCCGTACCTAGAAGCGGAGCATTACTAGACAATAAAATCATCGAGGTAGAGAAACCAAACTACTATAAAACCTCAGCGTCCGACTGTGTCGCACCAATCCGAAAACCAATGATGAAATGTTTAATGAGCTCGGCTAACCCCTGTTGCGTAATCCAACGTTTGCCCGTTTACTATCACATACAAGCAACCCCATAATATTTACAAATTTTTACACTAATTATTAAACTACTTCTAGCTCTTTTTCCATCATGTTTTGTGCGCATTGTTGCTTCATCCATATTACATTATGAGCGCAAATTAAGGTGAAAGTTAGGGGTTGAAATGGCTAACTGTGGTTTCGAAACCCAACCTTGTCCGTTCAATAGCCGCAGTCTAGTTTGAGGTGACCTGGTTTCGTGCCATTTCCCGCAGTTTCTTCCTGTTTCACGGTGTCTGGGCATCAAACGAATGCCCTAGATGAAAGAATTCGTTTCTGTCGACGAATAATTCATCTTGACGGTTACGGAAGATAAGGAAGTTGGCCGAAGAGTATCTGGTCCAAAATTCGAAAAGCCAGGACTATCTAGGTTCAAACAGTGCGGAGTACAAAGTTGTTTTCTGATGGTACCTGGAGGTTTTAGAAGCGCCATGGATCAAATGACATCCAGTTTTTCTGTCAGTTAGACGAACGTTGTCTTCGCTCTTGTGATATAGGGACTATGCAAATTTATTAGAGCAGAGCAGAGCGAAAAACTTGGAGAATAATATGACCACATATCGTCAGAAGCCTAGATTTGCGTAGGACCATTTCTCATTAATGGACAGCTGGTGTGAGAATAACGGGCAAAATGAAATCACATTTGGTTGATTTCAGATGTTACCGCAACGTTCGTCGATGAACATTCTACGCCTTCCCCCCTGAGAATTCTATCCTGTCGGGGTGAGCGACCAGCATCACCCCAGCTATCATGACATTTCGGCGTGGCCATTTAAAGTGGAACTGGTTCACCAATTCACGTTATTCATCGGAAGATGGATAACCGTTGAAGTGAAGCACTTAAAGAAACCCTTCAATCACGTCTTCGTAGTACTGGGAGCTATGGAAAATGACGGTTCGATCACCCTACACTTCAGCTAGTAGTAGGCTTTTTGCAACTGGTAACTTTCTGAATAGGTGCAGAAATTTTTGGTCCATAAATCCAGTTTCAAAATTAGGAGACGGACCGGACATGGTGCATGTGGACGAAATCTCAAACGGTTGCTCCTCGTTCACGATTCTTGGCTCTAACTCAGCAACGAGAAATTTGGAGCTTTTTGAAGCATTTGATTTAGACCCATCCGAAAAGAAAATGTTGGTCTGTCTACATAGTTAATTAACCGAAGTTGTAATGGCTTTCAAGAATTATACGTCCATTTGTACATTGCTCTACATGTTCGCTTCGAACAGAGGACTAAGGCAAGTCGTAGTCCAGTTCGGTGTGACATTGCACCAACGACTCAAAAGGTTCCTAAAAAGGCTTTTTTCAGTTTTATTTCAGTTAGTCCAGAAAATATACTCAAGAAGGCTTCCGAGGTTATACCCTTCCACTTGTGATCTGGGTACGGAAATCCTCGTGTTGATGCCAAGGAATTGAAAGTACTTCACGTGACTGCTGATGAAAAAACTGGATTGGAAGAACTTAAAACATTGAACTTCGTCTCTTCGGACTCACCATATTATCTTGATTATCCATTCGTCTTTCCTTCCGGTGTTCTAGATTATAGAAAGGTAGTTCACTTCTCCCGGACTATTGCAAATATGACGGTCACCGATGTCCCATCTCTAAATCGAACAGCGACAATAAAATAAACCCGGACCCCTGTGAGTTGAAACCGGAAACGGCATTTCTGCGTCATATACTGAGCACTTTCAGGGAAAGTGCAAAGCAATGACCCAATTTTTTTCTGCTTTTTCGAGAAAATTTTTCAAACAAAAGGTCTGCAAGATTTTTGGCGTAACTTTCATTTCCAAAACTTGATGCATATTTTTGAAAAGAGATTCTGTGTAATGCTACCTATTACTGAACACAAGCACTAGAATTTATTTTACAACGATTATTATTCTATCTTGTCAATATTAATTTCAAGTCCTCTAATACAGTATGATTTTACCTAGAACGTAATCAACAATATTCAATATTTTCATTCATGATACCATTCATGTTGCATGAGGCAAAATTTCCTCCCGAGTGGATAGTGAAACCCGGATTTTTACCTTCCTCTAAGAGAGCTGGAAAATGACAACATTTTTGGACCAATATAGGGTTAAAACATTGTAAAGAATGGAGCTTCGTGGAGATACCTGGAACCTCAAGCGACATTTCAGTCAGGCCAAACTTCAAAATGACCAGAAAACTAGTTTGATGGGCTTCCGATGAACAATGCTTGCTTGGTGCGATACACACCAGGTAGAACCGTGGTCACCGGTGGTCCTAAAGAGACTGGGTCCAATCTGCCAAGCACCCCATTGTTAGGGGAATTTTCTCGAGCACATTTACGCGCAGAATGACACATAAACGAACAATGTTTTTGCGCAAGTGGCGCGTTTTTGGACAAGGGATTACATTGAAGCTAGAATGAAACGAATGTCTCAGGGAGGCTTCTGCAACTACCGGCTGATGGCCAAATAGATTATTGTCTTCACAAGACTCAAGATTGTGCTGTCCTAAAAAGTATAATCACTGACGTTTGAACGCCCAGTCAAAGATGTGGTTTGGGGGTCGACTAAACCAACTGGATTTCAGCAAACAAATGAGTAGCATGCTACCTGGAGAACTATTTGTTTGCCAACGCTTGTTCCCAAGCGTTCCATTCGTTGGGCAGACGAAAATGTTGTCTACCTTGCCCCAAAAGCGGAATGAATATTTTTCTCTAGAGTTTCTCTTTTTATAAACGCAAATTTTGTTCCTGATACTATGAATGTACCCTACTAAATAATCAAAAGCTCTTGTCAGCTTGGTCGCACCACTGTGTGACAACAAGAAACTTCAGCGGGGATGTCCGATTGAAAAGAACATCTTCCATGATTTGCTCCTCGGAGAGAAATGCGCCACACCCTATATGATCCGGTTTGCTCGTACAGCGACCTGCCTGGCAGACAGCAGCTATTCGTCCATATTTTCGAATGCTACTTTCTAAGCTAAACTGGAGAAAATATCCAGTCATACTCACCAATGAAGGTCTCGTCACTTAGAAACGTTTAGCGTCATTTCACATTAGACTCCGCTTACTTGCTGGACCTTAGGTTGCGGTCTATTAAAGCGCTCCCAGAGGTTTATAAAATACTGCTGTCTGAGGTAGCCTCATGTGCTGTGAGTCTCTGTGATTTTGAGGCTAGTCTACTTTTCCCTGAATTGCAATGTGTCGGTTTATGTGACAAGCGACAGCGCTTTTGGACATCAAAATTCTCAACCACAGAAAGGTTGAATCAGTGAAATATTTTACTGTGTCTGGGAAGCTTTCAAATAAAAAGCAACCTAAACCTCAGCCATTTGTTTAGTTCCAGAAAATCAAATTGATTGCGTTTGGTTTTAGAACATTACTGGAAATTTATCCGAAGAACTCGTTGAAATCTTACTTACTTTTTAATGATGAAGGTAAACACGCGCCGTGAAATGACATCTTGGGAGAACATATGGTGCAATGGGGTTGCCTGTAGTTGTGCATGATACTGCATCATCGAATGCCCAAAGAGCCCGTCAGTTGTGTACTGTTGCCCCTTGTCGCCTTTTGTGGTGTCCATCGCAGAAAATTCTGTGCGATCGACCGTTAATCTGACAACTGGTATTGGAAAACACTCACTTACTTGTGCAAAATCCGCAAAGATATCACCATCAGCCTTGTAAATCCCCATATCAAAGAGAAACCGGTTTATACGTGATTATGTGTGATATCGAAGCGAAAGGATTGTACGAAGTCCGAAGCATCGGTTGCTCTTGCACGATCCTCTTACTTGGTACCCACAAAATCGATGATCCAGTATCGAACATTAATTTGAAGTATCGTGGAGACGCCACAACTCCAATAATGCCGTAGTGAAAATAGTTCTAAAACAATTGGGGCCATGTAAGGCAAAACCAGCTTGGAATCGTAAATCGTCATTTCAGTCGACGACGTCAGGTTGAGTTCCTTTTTCGTTCTCTGTAATAACACACTATGAAAATATGTACTCACACACATCGATGAAAAATATTTGGCAGCTCACTTCATCGTACTCGGTTTGACCGAGACAAAGCACCGGATGACCATTAGAAAAATTCCAAACATCCTAAGTTAGCGTTGCTTATGATCAGTATACTGTTTGGCCCAGCATTTAGACTACCCGTTTGCCTCCGGTGATAACTCTGATTGCACGCGCCAAATGGAGTGTGACAGTTGACCTTCACTGAACACAACAATTGGAATGCCGTATGATTAAAATGCACCGAACTAAGGGCAATCTGATTAGGATGCCCCGACACCACCATCCTACCCAAAGTCAGCAAGAGGATGCTAGACACAACCGGTGAAATATTACACATGACAAGTTTTAGCAGGTTCCACATCGTATTTGACACGAGTGATCAACTCAATATCACTGTCTGAAGGTTTTTTTAAGCAGAAAGCGGAATCGCTGGTGGCTTCAGCGTGATTGTCTCTATATAACTTGTATCCGTGAACGTAATCTTTAAATTATTTCATTTAATTATGTCATTGTTGATAGGTGATCCTCACATTTTTGTAGGCGACATGAATTGTGACCAGATACGTTTCAAGGGGAGCACAAGTTTGAATGAAGCTCACAGACTGCCTACCTGTAGAATGGTGAAACAGGTCAGAAAGGTGAAAATAACTTGCCGCTCAGTGTCATCTACTTGTCACTGGACTTAAACATATTGTGTGACGCGATGACGGTTTAACTCGCTTAAAGCATCGTGGTGAGTGGATAAGACCTGGATTTATAGTAAGACACTGCAGTTGTAACCGTGTCATTTTGTCAATTCGTTCCCGCAGCTTCTTCCCATCCACCAGTTCAGTCATTTATATATACCCGCCGGCCAAACCACAGTGGTTCGTACAAAAACGACAGGAAGAGGTCATGGGAGACAAACGCTTGGAACAATGACCCAGCCAATTCAATGGCGTAAACGTTCTCTGGCAGGGGGTTTAATATCTGCCAACTGGAAGCTGTGCTTCGATTGGGAACCGTTATTAAATACGGTATCAGTGACCAGTGGTTCGTTCCACTCGAAGGCTTCAGTCCACGGAAGAGATGCTTACCCGGTTGGTTGGAATTCTCATTCAAGTTCCATTGCGAAATTGTTCACTGACCGGCTGTGGGTCACCTTCGTCTAAAACGCGACTGGCTGAGGAAGGATCCACGAGTCAAGCGGCCGTCGGGCAGATATAGTACATTTCGTTTATCTGTGTACATACACACACACCAATATCCTTTGGTCATTGTAAAGCAAAATGCTTTTTAGACCAATATAACCTTGATTTACCTTGAGTTACCTTGATTTATTTTGATTTATGGCTTATCCGGTGAAACACACCTAGTGTGATCTTTTAACCTACGGAAAAAGGAAAAACAGACGTCACCTCGCAGCGAAAAATGAAGAAATTTCGTTCTGGTCTTCAAGCTTTAGATAGCGTTTTTCTTCATTCGCAAGCTTGTCGAGACTTTTCCAAATGCCCAAATAGATGGACTGCCACATCACGCATCAGGATTGAAATTTATTCTTCAAAAAATTGCACTTAACAGTCTCAAGGGGTATAACCTATGCGGAATTGTTCAAGAGAATTGCGTGTGTTCCTTACAGCAGTTCGCCTATCTAAGATATCTGATTCCAGCGAGAACCTGCTAGTTCGAAAATCAATTACGTGCGCTTATCACATCCGTCTCTATGCTGAATCAACATAGAACTGGGGCAATCGCTTAGGTCCGGTGCAAAAGTGTTTGCCACTACAAATCGTGGGGTAGAATGCTGCAGCCAGATAACATGCTTTCTTAGACAGTTCTCCGTGACGCATTTTGATCGTAACGCGGCCCTATAAGAGTTGTGATTTGCACCACAACGTTGACTCATCTATTTGGCTCGCCTAAATTACACCAATAAATGGTGGACATGGAGACCTCAAGAACATCAGACAGGACGTTGACTAGGACTTCCCGGGATGCCAGTGAGTTTTTACCATTCCGAAACACCGAACATGTTTCATACCTCGAATGGTATAAAACGAGGAAACATACCTTGCAGAGCGTTGAAGAATGATCAAAACAAGACCAGACCCTTTTTTCAAGTTGTTTTCTATAGCAGACAGTCCAGGTGACAGATAGATGACAGTCCAGCAATGTCCGCGCCGTTCACAAGAAGTTTCTTCGTTCTCCTAACTGTTTCAAACCTGAACGCATCTTGACTTTATGAAAAGATCTATAGGTGTTGCACTTTCAATCCTACTAAATTTTGATTTAATGTCGACTGTGCATTTCAAATGGCCGCTACCTGTGTTGTATTAGGTGACAGATACAGGACTGAAATACATTGTGTATGGCTGTTGAATGAACACAATTCATCATGTCGTTGTTTAAAATACAGTAATCAAAACCAATATAGTTTTCGGGCAAACGAGAGTCAGAAATCAGCAAATTCGCTCAGCATCTGATATAACTCCTAGCAAGATGCGATTAGGTTTCTACGACTCCCATGTTCCAGGTTGAATGAGGTAAGGGAATTCAGACATTGATGAACTAGAGTGCTCAAAGTTTATTCAGCGAGATTCTTGAATGTGGCCGCATGTTGTTGAGTGTACGCGGATGAGCCCTCGATAAAAGATATAAGGTTGGCCAAATCAGTGAAAAGGGGGTATGGCCAGAAGCAACCAGATCCCATAGTTTCAGCTGAAACATATTTTTTCTTCCGGAAATTAGCCGCAAAACATACATGCTACATCATAAGTGAAGTGTGAGAACTCGTAATCAAAATGACTTTGAATGGTGTGTTATTCTTAATTTCATAAATTTCCCCTGGTTTTATCGGTAACCAGCGCAAACCCACGGACTGCATTGCCTTTACCTTATTGGATAGGTTGCCTAAACATTCTGGTATACGGTGCCTCAACACATATGCATCACTTTGGTGGAGGCTTGCGACAAAGGAGCCAGGAAGTATGATTCTACCTATTTGCGTTTGATTGGTCCGGGGCAGAGTTGTGAACGTGACTTGGAAACTCGAGAAATATTCTATCATTGTCGATCTGGTTTATCAGTTTATTGGACGAAGCTTGAGCTTCCTTCCTCGTTGTTGTTCAAACAATTAGCCATCAAGAGTTTGTATAGTATTTAATCCTTCGACCAATAAATTTTTCATGAGACAGATAGATGATGGCAAATGCCTCAACGGTGCATGGTTTTTCAAATAAATGTCAGAAAATACAATCACAATATCGGCCAAATTATGCAAACGCTTCTATAAACCATGCAGGGTAGGGTTTTCTGACTTGATTAGCTGCATGTCCGCCCATTTTTACTCCGCCGGTTGCAAGTTAACACTACAGAAACATAATAATACATTCATATTTCTATCAGACTATAAACGTTTTCCTTCGACCTCTCTCGTGGCTCACACTCAGTATCCATATTAGTCACGAATTAATGTTTCGATTGAGCAGCTTACGATTCATCAATGTTTGATTAAAAAATGCTGTCACGACCGCCGATCTAAAAAACTAACTAGAGCGCACTGCCTATCTACGTCATCAGCATAGGACAACCTACTAGAATGTATACGACAACTGCAGCTACGCATCTTGTGTGGCTCAACTAGCCATCTCAGAATCTAATGGTTCGCATTTTTTACTTCGGAAGTTATTAGGCTCACAAGTTCTATAAGTTTTCCGGGACATTTGCGTAGGTTCCAATTGGTCTTGCCATTCTAGATACAACCTTCCATTGAAATACACAGACATGTAACATAAACGAGACAATTCTGAAACAACGGCTCAAGGTCAGCAATCATCGACCACGTTCACACCATCAAGAGTTATCGCGTTCCCGTCCGTTTCGATGCTAGAATCACCAAACTTTCAATCCCAAAGCACGCAAGTGCCAACAACCTTGTTCTTTCAGGCCGAGTTCCAACAGCGCCTTGAACACCTCGCCCGGCATTTCCGGCAATTTTCAGAGGATAGATCATGTACCATTCAAACCGATCATAAACCACTTACGTATGCTTCTAATTCCAAGCCTGATCACTGTTCACCACGCGAGATACGTCATCTGGACTATATATCTCAATTTACTCCCGACATTCGGTTTCAGACGGCCCATCCCGCCAAACATCGACACCTCCCACTTTTGATGCAGTTGGACCTGGCCATGCTGGCGAAACTTCAGCATTTTTGATCTCAAGTTTACCTCCCTCTTGTCTTTTCATTTTTCGATCCCTTGACCACTCCGGTGTGGAACAATTTTTGTGGTGTCTTCCGGTAAAGCTCCCTGTATTGTCCCCGAAGCTTTCCAAAAAATTTTCGACCACTATCACGGACTGTCTCATCCAGGAATCGAGGTAACAGAGAAGGTTATTTGCGCACGATTTGTGTGGCCCTACATGAATAAGGATATAACATCCCGGGCCAATTAGTGTATCGCCTGTCAACGCAGTTACTCGCCACAGGGACTCATCTCTCGGCTGATCTGCGATTCCTGATGCTTCGTTCAAGCAAGTTTGTTCGTCTAGTACCCCCATCAAACGGTTTTAATCATATTCTCACCATTATTGATCGTTTTACCCGTGGGCCGGTAGGTGCCCCATTTTGGTTACTTCAACCGCAACGGTGAAAAAGTCCCTTTGCCTCACTGGGAGAGTAATTTGGGCCTTCTTTCCTTCGTTACTACCACTCGGGCCTCACAATTTCACCATAATCTGTTTGTGGTTTCTACGTTTCATCGCATTTCAACAACTGCGTATCACTTCCGTTCGAACAGTCTTGTTGGGCAATTCCATTGCTATCTCAAAGCTAGATTGACTGTCAAACTGGACCCATCTTCATGCACGTCTTCACCGTTGGATTTGCTAGCATGATTCCACCAGTAACGAGGAAGTTCACTGGTAACTCTGGTAACAGAAATATTTCACACTGTCTTCATTTTGATTACACTGGAATACTGTTCGAATGTAAACCCCGGGACAACCATAATTGAACTGTCATACATCTTCGGTCAACGACGAACTTTTTCAAAGTGAACGATTCTGTGGGAGCCTTGTCAGTTTGACTCTATTTAATATTGCACACTCAATCTTTATTATTTTTTTAGTTAATTAATTTACTGATTCACTTATTTTATTTTATGAATTTATTTCCTAGTCACGCATTCCCGATAAAGTGGGATTTCGGATAGCCAAGTGAATACAACGGGCGACGGGGGAGAAATTCCGCAGGTATGTATCAAATATGGATTTTTCCATCGCAGTACCAATTTTTGGTGCAACGGAAATCAGGTTACCTGATGTTGGCTAACAAACAAGCTCAATTTCCAATAAGTACATCGGTATCAGTTGTTGGTGGCACTTTTTTACACTATCGGTGTGCGGACTCCTACCGTGCACGTGCACGCTACCGCTTCTACTGCGCTCTTCACGTTGATCCGGCATTGGCTATTCTGTATCGGCCACTTAGAAGCTAGTGGACTATCTAAACATTTTGTCTCTGACAGGATCGTTTGTATATAGGAGGCCCTTTGACAATACCCACGCGCGATACATCATTTGACGCAGTTAGAATCTGGTTATCCAGACTGACGAAAACTTTGGTATACACATGTCCCGAAGAAACGAATGTTGAAAAAAACCCTGAAAACAGGTTGGTCCACTTTATTCATCCGAATGATGCGCCAAGCTACTTTACGCAAGAATTATCCGGAACCAAGGTGGCACACTTACATCCAGCAGCGCAAAATATTTGAAACGCTAAGCAGATTATCTCAAAAAATTAAGCGGGCCACATGAAGCTTGCAATCCGGAAAATTGCCCTTCACCGCAAAAGCGGATTGCGAACGTGGAACAAATCTACCGTCATCCTGCAGCTGGGGACGACGAAAGATCAACTTAAATGTTAAAGAAAACAGCTTTTAGCCAGTACAAGCCTAGTGTGTTTAGGAAAACCTAGGATAAAGACGACCAAGAATAAACAAGGGTTAATCAATACCACTGCCCACTATCTAGTGGCGGATGAAGCAACTTCATGCGCGTCAAAATGACTCTCGATGCTACAAGACTTCTGGAGTCAGTGATTCTACTCCAATCAATTCCACTCAGCTTGTCTCCTCCTTTTCATTCCATTCCGTGTTGCTTCGGTTTCCTCAATCCCACTCTCTCCCACTCCAATCAACACCACTCTGCTCTACTCATAGCTTACTCGTCTTAAGATCACTTCACAATACTACACTTTACCCTGTCCTATTATCCGCCACTGCTCCCAAAGTTGTTTATTTCTACACCAATCTCCACAGCTACTTCGACTTCCGTTCAGTCTTCATCCACCTTCAAAGTATTTTTGTTTTTGCACCAACTTTCCGGTAACGAGAATAACGAAAGCCCGAATCAGTAGTTTCCATAGGCAGAAGGGATAGCGGTGACAATGAACTTAGGAAGAATATCCGTGAACTGGGGTTAACTTAAGTAGTCAGTATTGGCTTCCGAAAAGAACAAAGTTGATTATTAGGATGCAGAGCGCCCGTCTGGCGGTTCGAAATTTGAAGTTATGTATAAGCATCCTCTCCCGTCCGGATTTAATAGGCTTTGGCTGGTCTATTCACCAGGAATGTCTGGTTCTAAAGAGAGTAGCAAATATCATCGTGTTATCTTAGTATTTTTCGTGTTGCCGGGTGATACCAAAACAACTAAGCCGCATCTGAAAAGTTGTCAAATGCATGCTACTACGTCATATCCTTGAGCTGAGCTTGATTACGCTATCGTCAGTAGTCGCTGTTTTGCACCATTTTCATCGTAGGGATCAAGACTGATGTGAGTCAAGAAAACATCCCAGAAGACAGCGCTATCAATCTCTAAAAATCCTCTGCCAAACCACTGAGCTAGATCAGAGAGGGGAAAGATTAATTTGCGTCGCATGATTACAGTTAACCATGTGGTCCGGCAAGTAATTCGAATCAAGAAGCCCAAAGGGATAGCATTCTATGGCAAGGATACGGAGGTATTGTAAGGGTGTGCCAAATGATATATGCGCAGTTAGACAACCGGTCAAACGAAAGCAGAAACGTACACCCCCTGTCCTAGAAAAAATTCCGCACAGGCCATATCGCGCTTCTCACGAAATTTCCTTGTGTTGTGTTAGTAGAGGTCTATTCTATATTAATGGAATCGCCGAAAATTAGAAATTTGTTTAAATTTATCTGCGTGCCAGGGTGATCACAACAACCAAAGCTATCACTATCCATGTTACCGACTTCGTTGAAAAGGTTCCGAAACGTGCTGATTCACATTCAAGAGCACTCGCGCGGCTTCAGCCAAGAACTACTTCCAGAAAACACGGTACACTCGTCAGAATTAACAAGTGAATTACTGTGGGTAAACATACGTACGTATTTTTTCCGTTAAATGAATCGTTGTGGACAATGCGCTTTGTCAATGCGCCTGAAGCACACTTCATTTCACATAAAGGAAATCCATGCACTATTTTAGAAGAACGCTGCAAATACATGGTTAATTCAACATATAAGATGAGTGCAAGAAAGCAATTCTACATACATCGGCAATGATGCCTGATTTTCAAATCTGGCCTCATTGTTCACCAAATTCGGAATTTACGACAGCGTGGCCACATGACTCGACAACGTTTGCGAACGTTTGGGTTCAGTCAACCTGCCTGATGACACTGTGCAACAGAACGAATTAATTTTTAGTTCACGTCATGTACGGTTATATTTTTATCTCACATGTCCCAATATCTAACTGGAAGTGGGTTCCGATCTTTCTCAACGCTGATTAATTGCTGTCGTTTTGCGTTCCGAAGAGAAACATCCAGACGGAAGGAAAAAACCTTCTTTCCCTTTGTCTGAAAATACGAGGCGCTGTTGATCACATAAAATGTGTCTAGGGTTTAACTAGCTAGTCCGGCGTTGCGGAAATTGATGTTCATGAAATCGGCTGTGGTGCTACGTTAGTCAACCGAGTACCCCAAGCTTCAAAGTAGCGTGCCTCGCATCACCGAGCACCATCGGAAAGTCTCCCGGGTTGATTAAATGATGTGATCCAAACACACTTCGAGCATCCAGTTCCATGTCATTGCGGTGAACATCACTCACAAGAGAATATAAAACGTTGGGTTTATGATAATATGAATGAATAATTACATATTCAACATCCTACATCCATGAAGAAGATCACACGCCACACACAAAAAGGAGTAAAACTATTGCAGTCTATCATATGGAAAAAACTATGCATTGAATGTCATCCTTCATACTCGGCAGGGTTTACATATTTGTAATATTTTTCAGAATGTGCCCCCTTTTGTTATACAGTGGTGGCATGCAGTGTCATGGTTGCCAAATAGGTTGGTATTTCAAATGGACGAATTTGCAACATGACCATAAGGGCCGAATTTTCAACTCTCCTGAACAGTTCGTCTGCCTCAGATACATCCATATTGAAGGTGCACTCCATAACCAACGAAACTGCTTTCAAATTAAATCCAAGTTTTCACTGCTTAGTCTGAAAGTGGTGGTCTAAACTTCATTTTAATTGAGATACTCGAGGAAATTCAGGTACCTCTTTCCAGAGCTCTGGAAGACAAAACACAGAAAACTAAGCAGCAAAACGAAAGCGAATCAGGAACTCTGCCTCAGGGAACACTACAGAGGGTTGCTTCCACGGGCGCGAACAACGAATAAGGTCATAAACGGCGAAGGATAAGCAAACTTGCCCTTAGTGACAGAATGTCTGACAGTATGCCGTCAATCGTGCCACTGACCCGATGGTAGTTTTGCACCATGTTGCTCTTGAAAGCACGCGGAAGCAAACAGATGCGCTTACAGATCGCAGCTTTTACCCAACCGCCGCAGACACCTCGAATATCCACGAAAGCGTTGGTCAAAAGCAGCCAGACCTTGCAATGACAAGGCGTTACGTATGTAGAGTTATCGTCGCCGGATTCCTTGGCGAACGACAAAAGCACAGCGGTGAATTATACTTAACTCACAAGATCAAATTTGGATTTTTTCAGCGGTGCTGTGACAAGCAGCGAAGTCCGCCGACAAGTAGACCACCAGAGTTGACCGCAGATTTGAGGACTACTGTAAGAGCCTGAGAACAACCGAAAATGCAAAGCGGAACTGCGTCAAAAGTGGCGTGTCCTATTGTGGATTCAATCATCATCCGAGTTCCAATAGTTGAAGCTACGAGACCGAGAACTGCGTACTGAACAAAACTCTGCGCTGGGTGCAGAGTTTGTGAGAACTCAAAAGGACAGCGACCGTGGTCAAATAAGCAATGTAAGCTTCGCTTAATCAAGGGCGATTTGCCAGATTCAAAGTGCGATTTTTGGTAAAATCCTGCCGCTGTTTTGCGATGCAACCCAACGTACAGGGAACACGGCTAGGCTGTTCAATCCGCGTCAGAGATCACAAGAAACCAAAAATTCATGTTTACTACAACTCTTTGAACAATAAAAAATCCGGTCGTCCAAAAAGCGCAGCCGCTCAAGGCACAAGTACCGGATATGGGGGACCACGGGTGTGGGGAACTAGGAGAACAGAGGGCAGAATGCCGGCGCAAAGTGGACTCCAAGGAGGCAAAACCATGTGAAAATTAACCCTATTGCTCGGAATGGCCATTATGGGAAACAGACCGGTACTCCGCAAACGATTTTTGTATCCTATTAAAGGTGCTCACCCGGTCGGTAGCATACCTTTTGGCTTCGCATATTTCTAACGCTGCATATTTGCTGATAAAATGCTTGTCCACAAAGTACAGTGGGTTCAATAAAGTTTGCGTTAGTAAAAGGCCAGCTTGCCTTGAACAAACCTCTATAATCGCACTTACGGAAACCTTGCTCAGGCGGAAACAGGTATGTATGTCAAAAAGTTTTCGATGGACGGCTAATCCATTTTTGAAGTTGAATCGAGAATCAGGTCGACCGATGAGTTTGCTTTTTATCTACTTGCGGATGTGCCCACACAAAATGTCCTTTCCGACACCACCCATACAACCATTTGTAAATCCAAGTAAACATTTCGCACTGTCGTTGAGCAAAGTCATCCAAATGATGGTGATGGCCTCAGAGTGTCGTTCCACTCACAACACACCGCGCCAGCCAACACAAATCGCCGCTGGACTTTGTCACATTTAACAAATCATAGGCCCTCCCAGAACATGGCGAGCACTAAACACCAACGGTTGCATTCATCTGCGAGTGGTCACCTACCTAGACCATCAAAATTGAATGTGAACTTCTGGCTTGAAAGCTTCTAAAAATGTGTAGCTTCTTCCACCGACTTTAACTGGGCGAACTTCAATGAAATATATACGTGTGATCTACCTCCAGGACTGTCACGTGTCTGAGGCGGCGTTCGATTGTGTTTCAGCGCGCATTCAAACGGATCAAATCTACCCGAAAGGATTCAGCGTCTTCCGTAAATAGGTACCAATTATTTTTCAAAAATATAACTACAGAATTCGCAGTAGATAAAATAGCATTTTTAGAATGCGGCGGCGCTGTGGGGCAGGAATTCGCCAATTAAACATTTGAAAATAAGCAACTATATAGGACCCCGACAGGAAAGCCAGCGAATCGGTATGTACGAAAATTATACCTCGACTAAGAAATAAATCGACAGCCCTCTCCTTAAGTGTCAGAAACAGGGAACCCTTAATAGATTCAAATGTGTTATCCGCAGTCTACAAAGAACACAGTGCAGAAGTATATTCTGTCTCGATCTCGTCGCGATCTCGTCATATCCACTCTTGTCAAGGCGGAACTACGAACAGCCTCTAACCGACTTGGTCTCCACGGTGGGGGACATTCGTCAACTCTTGCACAAGATCAACCCATTCTGCGCGTTGAAGGCCGACGAGTTCCGTCCGAGGATCCTGAAAGAAACGTCCTCCACACTGGCAAACAATTTACACTTGGTGTTTCGTCAGTCACTTCACAAAGGCCGCCTTCCCTCTTCTTGGAAGGAAGAGATTGTCACGCCAATCTACAAAACTGTTGACCGACTATCACCTGGTAGCTACAAGACTCGTCTAGCGGTGCTTGATCTCTTTCCCCTGGAGTACCGTCGCCTCCGAGGGGACCTAATTCTTACTTACGCCCTGTTTGAACAAAGATTGGCAATCAGGTTTTTTACCGTTGACCCAGCAATCAAAATGCGGGGAAATAGTAAGAACATTTTCAAGCTAAGAGCACGCACATTCATATTACAAAATTTTTCCTCATTTTGGATATTTGCTGCGTGGAATGACCTTCCTCCAGCGGTTGTTCACGCTTCTTCCAGAACACAGTTCAAAGCACTATTAGGCATTTATTTATGCAAATCCTCGCGCTGACAAGCATACTGCCACGCGCTGAGAATATAAGGAGCAGTGCTACAACCTTTTTTTCACTTGTGACTTTCAGGACAGCGACAGCCACTGACCGACAAGGACAAAACCGACCCGGGGAACTTGGGCAAAATCCTCGATCCTGTGTATCAATCCGTGAATCCGTGAATCATACATTCCATGAATGAAAACTTTCAGGTGGTGCCGGCTGAAAACTAGAATATTGTGCTAGAATATTGTGCTAGAATATTGTGCTATTTTACATCTAACTCAGCACAACATCCCCTGGGCGAATGACGTTACGTGTGTCATGGAAGTCTGCGTACGTCCGATTTTCGGCTCCGTGGAAGAACTACTGGGCAGCCGTGATTTACTGTCTGACCGCTTTGGTTGACGCTGGAGAGCGCCGGCTTGAGGAGGGAGACGAAGGTGGTTTTATTTGGGGGTTCAAACCAGTAGGCAACAATCTAGGGAAGTCAGGCAATTCAGATTCAAGACAGCGTTGTGCTTGACACCCTACGGTTCTTGCTATACATCCATAATGCTAATGATTCCAACAACAGTGGATCACGTTTTCTGTTCGGTGATGATATTGAGACATATTGCACAGTTGACGCTAGTGATACACGTTATGCTATTGCTAACATTCAGTCTAAAATAAACTACTTATTCTTCTAATGCCCAGCTCTCTCATATCGATTCCGACTTTCCCCTATTCTTAAGGAATTCCTGATTCTTACTCTACCGTGGGTTGGAGAATTACGTTTTAGTTATTCGCTTGTCTTTATTTTCCTAATATGCCAAGTACAGACCGGCCGAAGTCCACAGGATCTGCGCATTTTCGCGCCAATATTTTCACAAGAATCCATGTTTTCTTTCTATCATTAGGCAGTATGTGAGGCACAACCTTGAAATCTAGCCTGGAATTCACCTTTCATAACTTAAGAGCATACAGGACTCTCGTGGAAGATGTGCAGCGATCGTTCACTAAGTTGTTCCCCGGATCCTCCACATTTCCGTATCATCTCTGCTGTGGGTCAATTGGGCTGGACGCCTAATGGCCAAATATGCATTAGGATGAACCTCAGCCTTCCGCGTCGTCTATTCTACCAACGAGCTTGCAAGTTGTTCAAGTTTGAGCAGATATTTCACCACTCAGAACTGCGCATATCTGAATATGCTAGAAACATGTTAACAGTGTTCATCGATGTCTATGATACAGTAATAATCTGTTATCTGAAATTATTAGACCAAGTTTCTCCGGGTGTGAAGCAAGTCCTTTTGCCCGACTTCTGGGAGCTTTACTCAAAGAGATTATGTCTCAAGTTATCCATGAGAATACTGAACACGCATTTAGTAAATCCGAAGACGGTGACCACCAAAAACTAGAATTCTGGCTGTGATCAGCAAGTGCATCAACAATATAAACTTCCGCTCCTCTCGACATTAATAATTCCTGTGACTTCGAGAACAAAGATGCGGGTGCCACCGTTTAACCAGATGACAACCTTTTACGTTTCCACGTGAATTCGTTATGTTCAAATGTGCCAAAAGGGGACTTTTTGAAATAACCAAGTGACTGTTATTAGCGAACACCATCCTCTCAGTACGGACACAGCTTACGTGGATGAAATAGCAGAAGGTATAAAAGCATGTCTGAATCTCACCCAATCCGATTTTGGCTCGGTGGTTTATACTCAAGAACTAGGTTTGGGAATGAAATCTCCAACAGTACCGGTTTGGGCAACTATATTTACGAAACAAATCTGAACGGAGAACTTTAGCCGGATTCTCATACCCACCTAAGTTATTCTGGCCCAATGTAGATGTCACTTTCGTCATGATGAAATTAGAGAAGGTTAGTGAATTATACAACTGTCTGGATGAACTGCGTCCACGGATACAGTTTAGTTTCTAGTAGTGAATTTGAGTTGCACTGGCCTTTTTAGACTGCATGACACATACCGTGAAGAAAAACTAAAGACCACGGTCTACGGGAAGCCACCCGACACTGGGGCAGATTAAAGCTAGTCGTCTTATCATCCGAAATCGGTATTCTCTAGCATTTCCGCCACCCGCTTCCAACCCACTTCGCTTTTTCACTCAGTGGGTTGCACTCAAGAACAAGGTTTTTGGCAATGATATCTCCTATATTCCCGGTCTTAGAAAAATAGATTTGCTGAATAATTTGTACAGAGAGTACTGGCCGGATTTGCTTCCCCAGCCGTATGTAGATGACACGTTCTTCATGATGAAAAGGAAAAGTTTGGCGAGTTTTGCAATCATCTGAAGGAACTGATGCCATAGACCAAATTTGGTATGGTATGGGTAAACAGGAATTTTTGGACTGCGTGATAAAAACGTCCGCGGCGAAACTAAAGACCACAGTATACGAGAGCCAACCGACACTGGGGCAGTCTTCAACTACTCGTCTGCCCATCCGAAATAGGTATTCGCTACCATTGCATCTTCGATTTTTAAGCGTGTAAGGGCCCTGTGCACAGAAGAAACTGATCGAACAGCTGCCAAACTTGAGGTAAAGAACGAACTTCGGGGTAGTGGCTACCTAGCTAGCTTGATTAGGCGTCATTTGCGAAAGTTGTTGGTACCGGTGAAAGTTAGAAGGCCTCCGCTGCGGAGTTCTTTATTCGGAAATGCAAACTGACCGGTTACAGACCATTGAACAGGGCAGCAAATCTCTAATCTACATCTTAGTTACAAAAAATGGACCCTCATCTTCTCCTGAACGATTCTTCCTAGAGATTCATTGCCACCACTCATTCGTCGGTCACATCGAAGCAAATTTTACAAAGTGGCCCCACGAATTCCGCAACAGAATCCCCTTTTCTCAACTGACGCAAAGCGAAATTCTACGAACAGCACATACTGCTCGCGTGCCTGCCTAATCAGTAGTATCACCGTTACACCAGTAGGAAAACCCAAAACGGAAAGGATCGGGACCGCTGTTATTCCGTATAAACCAGGGACATCCGAGGCAATTCAAAGAAATCTTACCACGACTAACGTAAGATTAGCTTTCCGTAGGGGAAACACATTGCGCTCTACACCGGTGCAGTTGACGGATTGCCTCTCGGCAAACAGAATCAGAGACTGTGTCTACAAACCTAAGTGTAACGACTGAATCAAGATCTATATAGTACATACGGTCAGGGAACTAGACATCAGAATCGGAGAGCATAATATAAATATAAGAAGGCCTCCAAAAATCGCAGATAAATATGAAGCGTTACCGAAAGACTCGGCAATTGCGTAATTTGCACTGATTACTAGACATAATAGATTTTGAAAATGCTGAGTTTCGAGGCGGGGGCCGCGATCTACGTCACAGAGGCTGAAAGCCAAGGCGGTAGAAATCGCCAGCCATCCCAGTGTTAACAGAATAAAAGGCGTGGGATTAGCAACGTGTGGAGAACGTTCTTGAATCAGTCAAGCTGGCAAGTGTTCGTTTGCGGTCTTCTGATACAATAGTAGTCATCATCCGAATTCCACTTGACCAAAACCCACCCGCTCAAACTAAATTGGCGGAGCACTCAAAAACCCACAAAGACCAAGGAAGTTTCACCAGTGGCAACCGAGGTGAATCATTCCCTGAAGTGTGAAATTGACAAAGCACACCCGATCAGAACTTATTTGAAACTAATTTAATCCACCAAAGTAAAATGTTGACAACCACACTAGACGAAAAGTGCCATACTACACACTCACCGATGACCTAGTGTAACGATATCGAGGGGATTCATTGATTGGTTCGCCGTCTGTCTTACAACCTAGCCAATTTGGCTACCAGCTGGTCTTGTGAAGCTTTTGTGGCGAAAGCACAACGTAGCCCAAACAAGATCTACCGAGCCCTTCTGAAACGTATAAGATCTCGCTTGTATTGGAACGTGTTCACGCTCATGGAGTTTCACACCATCTCAGCGTGGAATGCGGTGTGTTCTGAGAAGTAAACAAATGATTAAATTACCAACTAGTATGATTGTGAACAATAAGCTTGTCAATCATGCACTTTCTACGCGGATGATGGAATGATGCAACAGTGACCTATATACGCGGTTTATTTCACTGGGAGCATTATTGGGGGCTTCGGTGGGAACATGCCCTCTCACCAAATAAACCTTATCCATAGTCACAAAGGTTCATCATTCACGTCATCACCGATGTGTATCAAGTCACTGAAGTTTGTCTACCGTTTCCATGCCGAACCACTGTATAATATATGGGGCAGGGGACAAAGGATCACCTCAATTGGAACAAAGCTCACATTAAGTTCAGTGGGGTCTGATGTACGAAAAACAGGGTGATTTCACAAGTAAGCTTGTGTTGCTAGTTTGCAACTTGGTGTTTTCCAGAAATAACTGCCCAAAAACCGATAATGTTAGCGCGGATATCTAACCAAAGCCGCACGAAATATATTAGCACATGCAAGGCTTTGCGATAACTTATCTGGCCTCAGTCACCGATGCAGCTACGGAACTTTTCGGAAAATAGATGACATGCAAAACTGAATACACAATTTTGATCCAAGTTTCACTTACTCAGGCAGTGTAAGTAGTTTACGATAATTCAGTTGATGCTTTGATGACCCACGCAACAAACAAAGGCTCGTACCAAATCCTCAGAAAGATAAATCCATGTGCAGGATCAAGGCTCTGTCGTATAAACTTGCAGTCTCTTCCAGAAAAGTGGCCAAATTAAACGAATAAATAAAACTGACCCGACATCTGGGTGCACGGTCACCACGACCGACGCGTAGCTACACATCCAAGATTTCAATACACACTAGATTGAACATAGAAAGCTCCTGTGTAAAGGGATAAACAGTGACTGTATTTATTCGTAGCCCTAAAACATTCCGCAACATTCACAGATTTTTACAAGTGTATTTGAAACTAACCCACGTTATAGACACTGCGAGATATAGCTTGTACCCGATGTCACTCGCGTTCTTGTTTTCAGTCTCTCTCCAGTACCAAGGTTCATATTAAACTGCGCCTTAGAAACGTGTTTCCGAGAGTTCAAATTGTCTCAGGTGCTCAGAATGATCCGGTGGTTAGGGCTCAAAATTACTGACTGTGTTTCGAATCCTTTCTCGGCTTCTCGACTAATGCTTTCCGAGGTTGGGCTACCCGGCGAGTGCTCAAACCTTGTGCCTTCCACGGTCAATATGGCGGCTGCAGCTGAAGTATGATTATGATTATTATTATGTTCTCAATGTTAGAAATGCTGGTTTGTCACTTTGAACTTCAGCAGAATATGTCCAACTCTAATGCTGTGAGGATCAGACAGGTGAACTTAACTAAATACCGCTGCGCAAATTGAAGCTGTTTAAAGCAATCGAACACAGCACACATGCCGATACAAGCACCTGTGAAATTAATATTGTTTGAGCTGCACAAGCACTGAAAATATCTCGAGAGGGTGTCAACTCGGGTGACTTAACCAGTTATTTATCTCCTGGTTGCTGGTCTCTCAGTCAAACCAGAAAATATCGATTGCAAAGGTTCCAGTAAGTATTGACCTTCCGCGGTGACCGTGCTTCCTATGCTAATGACAGCGAAACGCCTGTAAACTAAGTGTCACCCTGAGCACTCGTGGCATTCTTCATTTCCTTGGGGCCTTGGCTAGTCTTCCCATAAGTGAACGAGGAACAAGCTATGAGTTTCGGCAGAAAGGAGTTCATATTGAGCATGGTTCCTCCAAAAAAGTCATGAACATTTGGTTGTGTGTTCATATGCGGAACTGGGTTGCAAGTGCGAACTATGTTCGACTTAAATCCCGTTGAGCATCGGCTTCAATGTCCTATATTCGATATCTGTTAGTTACTGATGTCATCTATCGAGCAGATACTTAGATGTACAATAATTCGGGTAGATCAGGCAACATCACGGATTTGTTAATGTGCTGATCGACTTCGTTTTACTAACATAACTCGTAGTATGCTGTTACATGTCAAAAATGCTCGAGGTAACTCTCTGTTGGATTTCGGTAAATGGAAATCCCAAACCTAGTTCATACTCGACGATGAGATATATCGTATCAGGGGATGTCATGCATGCCGAAGCTTTTAAAACAATGTTTGTGCCCACATCCTTAATACGAATGCGAAAAAATTCAAACCCCTTGTTTCAAATAGTCTGTTGCATTTTATTAGAGGAAATACTCCACATGATCTGTTTGGTTGTTGCTCCTTAATTCGCCTTGGGAACAATCAGCTAAAATTTGGGCCAAGAACTGCAGATCGGTAAAGTGATTAGCTCTCGTTTACACTGGATATAGCGCTAATCGTCTTCAATCACGCAAGCCAACTCACATAGTCACATATTGTTGACAGGCTCGTCGAGTGTCGACTTATCAAAACAAAGTTTCAGTCAACTTATAAAACCATTCTTCCTCTGATATACTCATGGACCGCTGATGTAACAGTGGCGCTACGATTGGGGCAGGCATGAGAGTAGTACGTTCTCGTCATGTAAATTCTTTTCAAAATGGAAATCATTGCGGAATACCTGGACTCACTTTTTACTATTTGCTTGGACTTGAGCAACTCCCAATGAACATCCAGTATAGTTTAACAAGACGCGTTTAAGGGAAGATGCATGTTTGGTTTTTTCTAATTAAGATGCATATGAGAGGTTAAGTTTTGTGTCCAATATTCTGTGACTGGTCAGTTGGCTTTATGCAATAAATTACTCCGCAGGGAAGGCCTTCCTCATTTTATTTGGTGCGGCGTCCAAGATAAGGAGCAAGATTCCGTAGCCGCATCCCTTTTAAGATGGTATGTTCGGAACTTCCCGGACGACTTTGAGGAGGTCGCGGATCCCGCCGGATTTGAGACCGTCCCTAGTAAGTTGGCAACGCTGGAGCTCCTTCTTATGGGCCGGACAAAGTCTGCCCTGGATGCCGCCAGACGACGTTCTTGAAAGTTGGACTGGACCGCCGCGAAGGAAGACCTTGCAGCCAGGATCGCAGATTGATCTGACCCGGCCTTGTTCTTCGCCGAGATTCAGCAGTCGTTGGATCGCGCTTCGCTTGGACTGGACGTGGTGTCGCGCCACCAGTCGCTTTCCGACTAGTTCGTCCTAGATGTGCAGCCGGCGCCTGGTGCCCAATAGCAGGTGGCACGAGCAACTGGACAGCTGAATTTGGAGGAACTAGTTTGCGTGGCCCGAAAACTGCCTTAGGCACGAGTGTCCGCATTGAAGTCGCAGGAGAAGGGAAATGATTCACCAGTGGAGTAACTGCAGACCAGAATAGGCCAACTCGCGGAACAGCTTATAGCCGTGAAGACGGAACATGCTCGAACTAGCCGGTGCTTGCATGTGTGGCACGTCAGGCCACTGGAACAATCGGTGCCCCTTAGTAGATCACCCACAGCTGATAAAACATTTTGAGCGCTCTTGTTTTCCTGGGTGGGACGCGATTAGCGCACTGACATATTCCACCATACAGGACATGATCGGGATAGATGGGAAGGGAGAGCTTTGTTTGATTGACTCGCGTTCAGCCGTATCGTTGAAGCGGAGGACGGACGAAGCTGAACGTAGCCCGTGCGCGCATGCCACGATACGACTAAGGGACAAGTTCGTTCACCATGCGTTCTTGACCAGCCCAGATAGAGAATGCACAATATTGGAAGCAGATTTCTCAAGGCCACAGATTCCGTGATTGATCAGTGATTGTCGCCAGTAAAACTGGTGACAAGGAATGGCGCAATCAAACTTGACGCTCATGCAAGTGCCGCCGTGAGTGAGTTGCGTGTCCGAAGGCTTCCGACTTGTAGCGTACCGTCAGTACGTTCCGTGGTTAAGGAATATTCCGAACTGTTCACGGGCAATGAAGATCCGTTTTGCTTCTGCCCGTGGATTGCACACGAAATCATCCTATCTTGAGAACGCTTTTGAGCTAGCGCCCCCGTCCGTTGCCGCCCCATCTGCTGGAGTATGTCCATAAACAGATTGAAGAGATGTTAAAGAATGGCATAATCGAAGAAGCCAATAGTGCGTACAAATTCCGCGCTGTGCTTGTATGGAAAGCGAACGGAAAATACTGGTGTTGCGTGGGATTCCGACACTTGGATGAATTGCCCGTAAATCGGGCTGTAGCTGTACCTTCGAATGCGGAGTGTTACGATTCCCCGCAGCATCCCCGACATTTCACTGTGTTCGGTTTGCACTCCGAATACTGGAAACTACCTAGCAACGGCCTTTGCGCTTGCCAACACCTAATATCAGTTTTGAAGAATGCCGTTTGGTTCCTCTGAAACATCACTCACATTTCGGCGCATGGTGCTTCGTGGAGTGCAGGGACTCCAGAATCTTGCCGTGTACAGAGACGATATCGTTGTGTACAGCAATTCGGAACCATAACAGGCAGTTCACTTGAGGTCTATATTGAAGCGGATCCAGGAGGCGGGAAGCTCGCGCGCTGGACGCTCCGGTTGCAAAAGTACGACTTCACAAACCAGCACGTGCCAGGGAGGGATAACCGCTTGGCTGATTGGCTGACAAGGCCACATGCTGACGATGAAGTCCCCAAGATCGTGATTGGAGTCGATGATCTAATCGTCAAACTGGATCCCGCAAAGTTGGTGCAATTCCAGCGGCAGGAGCTTGTGTTACAAAAGGTTGCAGCCGCCTTGTGAGATGGAAGGAACATTGAGGACGGAGAGAAAGAGAAGGAATTAGAGACACTCCAGGGTTAATTTGATCGGCTGAGGCTAAAAATGCTATTATAGCTTCCTGGAAGGCTACTGACTCGGTTGTTGTGGTGATACCTCGCGTCATGACACGGAGTCTAATCGGCAGATGCTGTGAGTTGGCACATACGTGGTGCACCAAGACGTACGACTTACTTCGACAGAGGGCCTACTGGCCCGGGATGAGAAGTTATGTGATGGATTATGTG
>NW_008752024.1:440998-447976 GCF_000715545.1 Opisthorchis viverrini
CACCATGTGAAGTCGGACCAAAACGCATTCGCCATTTTAGGGATGATCCGACACACCTTCTCCCGTATTACTCGCATGGACTTCCAAATACTCTATGGAGCCCACGTCACACCGCCCGTGGATTACGCCAACCAAGTTTTCCACCCAGGACGCACGAAAGACGTCACCCTCGTTGAGCGTGTCCAGCGGGCCGCTACGAGAATGTTTGCCGGCCTCGAATCCGTGAACTACGAAACGCATCTCGCGATGCTTGATCTCCTTCCCCTGGAGTACCGTCGCCTCCGAGGGGACCTAATTCTTACTTACGCCCTGTTTGAACAAAGATTGGCAATCATGTTTTTTACCGTTGACCCAGCAAACAGACGGCGGCGACATAGTGCGAAAATTTTCAAGCTCAGATCACGCACATTCATTAGACAAATTTTTCCTCATTTCGGATACTAGCTGCGTGGAATGACCTTCCTCCAGCGGTTGTTCACTCTCCTTCTGGAACCCAGTTTAAAGCGCAATTAGACCTTTATTTATGCAAATCCTCGAGCTGGCAAGCATACTGCCACGCGCTGAGAACATAACGAGCATTGCTACACTCTTTTTGACTTGTGCCTCTCAGGTGAACGACAGCTACCGACCGACAAGGACAAAACCGACCCGGGGAACTTGGGCAAAATCCTCGATCCTCTGTATCAATCCGTGAATCCATGATAATGAAAGCGGATACAACCACGGCAATCCATTCCATGGAACGTATTCTGTTCTCAGAAATCGGCGATTTGTGTGTCAGTTGATATCATTGGCCCATTTCCGTTGACAACGTGTGGGTATCAATACACCGTGATAATGAGTGAACACCTGCGTGGATGGATTGAGAGTGCAGCCGTGCCTAATCAGTGGCCGATGACAGTCAGCGGAGGGGTAATGCATTATATTGAGGCCAACCATGTGGTACCAAAGATGATCCTAACCGATCAGGGACCTTGCTTAGAGAGCGAATTGTTTAGAAACGTTTGCAGAAACTATGTGTCAGACGGGTAAGGGCGGCACCATACCACCCTCGAACAAATGGCCTGAACAAACGTAATAATCGCGCGATCCAGGAGTACCTGGCGACCAAAAGAGGCAACTTGGAAGTGTATTTGACGATGCTGTAGCTAGCTTATCCTTATCCGATACAGTCAACCACAGGCAAGACCCCGTTTGTGCTGATGTACGGTCGACGCCCGCGCCCTCCGGTCGATCAGGAAATTGGATTGTGGCCGGCAACACGCTTGTCTCCAGGGGAGCTAGAGGAAGAAAGACGGAGAGCTCGAGAAAATTTAACTGCCGTTCAGGAATGGACCAGGCAGAAAACGGTGATTAGAAAGGTCCAAACTTTCCCCATTGGCAGGAAGATCGACTGAAATAACCACCAGAATTCTCGGAGGAGTGGACTGGGGTCGCGGAAGCTAGGCGGTCGATGGCAAGACCTGTTTGTCTTCACCGACCGCCGGGAGAACGTCTATACCATTGAAGATGGTCGGAGATCGAAAACAGTGAAGGAGACTCAGCTTTGCAAGTGGCATGATTCTCCCGAGGAGCGGCCGAGTAGACCCGCTGCCGAAGCCGATCTGACGGAGGTAAATAAAATTCGATGTCATGTGCCTCAGCTTTAATATGTGAAGTTGTGTTACGGTGATACTATCAGTGAGGAGGCAAGTGAATAATACGTGTTTTTCGTAGGATTTTACTTTGCGTCTTTTAAAAATGGGAGAGGAATGATTGGGGTCAATGAATCTTCAGGAAGCTTTAGGAAGTCGCGTTCGGGAGAAACTGGGTGTCCAGTTTTTGTATGTAAAATACAAATTAGAGTTTTGCTTCCCTGTTCAATGGTTACTAACCCGGCAGTTGACATTTCCTAATAAATAACTCCGCAGCGAAAGCCTTCTTCCCCTCACTAGTAGTGATAATGTTAGTAATATGCATTGAATTACTTACTCTTCTGCAAAACTCGCAATCCAAACGTCCTTGCAGCTCGGACGTTTGCATTGGGTTCAGGCCATGTTACTTGGCTGCTAGTTTATCAGATTTTATCCGGAAGCTCTTGTTACTGAAAAGCAACCAGGAATTGAAACATGGCTTAACGATATTCGTTATCGGTCCTATGGCCTTGACAGCGGTATCAATCCATATATAAAACAAGGGGCGCGGAGCCGGTCGTGGGCTGTCGAAGAATTTTCAGCAACTTTGTGAGTAGTTTCTATGATTTAGCAATGTTGACCAAACCGAGAAAAAGTGGAAAGTTTCAGGACGGTTTAGGAATTATTTTATTGGTTTACTTAGTGAGGCTCATGTGGCACTCTTCAATGGTAGCAGACTGATTTACTTTGCCTTCGATGCAATCAAAGCCGGTGGTTTTTACAGAACCTCGGCGTAACCTCGGCGCATTCAGGATTTACAACAAACCTGGTGTCTTCCCCATCATTTGGAAAGTTCGAATAGGGAAGAATATTTGAGTAATCTGTGAATATTTGTCATCAAATGAATCGAATATATTTCACAACCCATGTCTAATTGCTTAAAATTTGTCGTTTCACTGAATGTGCACCTTGCCACTGGTAAACCAATTTTACCAAGACAACCATTTTCGCATCTGTTGAAGGAGCAATCTGCGTGAGTTCTTCTCCGTATGAGGCATTTTACAAAGAAGAACGTTTTATTAGTGAACCATCTTCGGGCTTAACGGAACTGCATAACAGCAAATGGAATAACCGCGTTTCGTTAGGACAGATTTCATTGGTTGTTCTTAACTCGTCCTTGACAGATGAGTTGTAGTCTTAGTCTCACTATTTCGATCCGCTTGTACATGACAGTGATCAATTGATCAGCCAGCTCGCACGCTCATTGACTTTTTTCTGGTTTGGCCAAGCGCACTGGGATATCAATCGGCTACCCAGACCGGGCTCACGATTGTAAGAAGGCACTAAGGGGCTGTGGTGCACAACACTTTTGAATGCAAGTTTGCTCGTTGATGTATATAAATGTATGTATATACTATACATGAACACGGCTTACTACAATTCACGTAGTTTGCGTCAGAAAATCTTCGGACAAAGAAGAACCGGCGAAATGTGAATCGGACCGTGGTATTGATTGAAGTATTTCACCACGAACTACTACTGAATGCTACTCGTGAGTAGTGTTTGAAAGGTTGCGTCCTCTGGAAAGTTTAATAGAAAAGCTATGCTGAACACCCGAGGAGCTGCTTCGCCTTCAATGGAAAACATCCCGACCAATCCAGGGATTCCAGTACGGGGAATTTCTGCTAATCGTTAGTGATCAGCCTGCACTTAGACGGAATGTGTCGCCGTTTACCCATAATTGGAGGGATTTATTCAACGTGTTCATATATGTTAACTAGCACCTTTAGATAATTCGTAGTTGAAGGGCGGTGGGTCGGTCTACTCCCCGCGGGTGAGTTAATCACACAACTGCTCAGTCGAGGAATTCAATCCGCCAAATGAAAAGCGGTGAGTTTGAGATTTCCAAAAGCTGCTTGCTTTTCAGGTTGGATTAACTTCTCTTGTAGGACCAAATCTCGATTCAACCCCTATCCTGTGAGAAAAAGAAAGTAATGCTTTATTGGTAGAATACTTTGTGCAAGTAATAAACAGCCAGTGACAAAATGCTCAGTAACATTTGACAAAAATGTTCGCATGTTCCACAATGAAAATCAATTATGATTTAGCCGTTTCTGGTCCCAGCTGCATTACATAGTCTTGCGAGGGTTAACGCGGTTGGTTGTCATATGCTATCCGGTGAACTTGACAGCGAATTCTCCTGCGAATGAATTCAGGAATTTATTTGCGCGGCAAGGCAAATGTACTATTGCCTGTTCGATTATGTTCGAACCGTGATTATCTAAGGAAACAACATGATACCACGAATTGAGAACATGCGATTTAATTCACGTATATTGCTGCATCAAATGCTCCGGTACAAAAACAGCAGCAGTGAACCAAGGTTCGCTTCCGTGAACCGCAGTAATTAGTTGATAATTAAATGATAATTGGTTGATAAACAACCGGTTTTGATCAATTCTAGAATCTGGGGGCTCGCGACAGGTGCTTGCGGTCGGGTAATGTGTCCAATAAATTTATTCGCAGTTCCGTAGTTCTTTAGTTCCCAACGCTCAGTGGACCGGTTTGAAGTAGGCTTATTGAATGTCCGCCAGGTGGAATTTCGGAGGTATCCATTTCTGAGAACAAAATTTGGTGCAGGCGTTTACCTTTTTTGATTTATCACTCCACAGGGTTGCAGTGCGTACCAGAGCGTCTCATTTCCAAATATTTGCACTTTCACCCGAATTCTATCTAAACCGTATCGCCTTGATACTTCTTCCTCCTTCATGTTTTAGCTCTCGAGAATTTGTTGCCCTCCGTCCAATAGGAGTTCACCTGGATTCTGGAAAATAGTAGTCTATTAGGTGAATAACCAAAGTCATATTTTGTTAGCATTCATTCTACTCACGCCTCCAAAACGTAGTTCACACGTATATGGGTCGACTACCCGATCCGTTTCCTGCACAAATCTCCAATTTTAGACGGTACTGTCCAAAATCAAACTCGAGTCTACATTTCTCGTTGATTTTGTAATCGAAGGGCATATTTATCGAATACCATAAAAGAGAGATTCAGTTGAGTATCTCGTGAAAATCAAATTGATTTGCAAAATGAGTGTAATTCACGAAAATCGTCCAATTTGTGCTCAAGTAATAGAAGGCTGACGTAAACTCCTGTAGACCTGATGGCCCCGAAGGAGAGCGAAGCCGGTCGTGGGCTGTCGAACAAATTTCAGCAGCTTTGGGAGTAGTTTCCTTCATCAATTTTTCAACTTTAGTACCAAAAGTCTCTGAAACCAAAAATGATTTCGTTAAACGCGTGATTTTCATCATTCTCTGAGATTTAGCCATACTCCGTTTTGGCGTCAAACAGCGACATCTACGCTCAACTCTCTTCAGATTACGGGCGATTACACCAATGCAAGCGCCGGTGATTCGTGCATCGTTTCTGGGTAAGAAAACCATATGATATCCTTGATTTGTCTTGAAATGGATAAGTTTGGTTGCTGTCCTTTTTAATGGATTACACTTTTGCGTGATTGTTTACAATCCACTTGACAAGAGTGGACTCCATTTACAACTCTGATTGTGAATGAAGACGAATGACCGTTTTCAAAACCTTTCAGTGGGATTCCACCCACTCAAAATGTGTGGTAATTGCTTGACCAACGTCCTTGAACAAACCGATTTACAATATTATATTTGACCAGTTTATCAGTCTACCTTAGCTCTCCTCTCTACTCACCACATGACCGGCGACTCTGAGAATGTGAAATTATTATCACTCCTTAACATAAACGAAGGTGTTTAGAATACATTTCGGGAATCGCGTTAGAACTGGTCATTGTGTTATTTTGTTTTGTGACACGTGGACAAGAGAGAAAGTTGTTACAACGTGCGAGCTGTTTTCCATAAACTTGTTGTGTGTTGTGGCAAATCTCAATGAGGAGGAACACATTGTTGATCATCTTAGCCGAGTTTTATTTTGATTTATTCATAGGAGAGTCAGCTCCAAATGTAACGCCACTACGTAATGCCAAAGGAATCACCATATTTCGTCCAGACAGATTTCATTGGTTGTTCTTCATTCGCCCTTGACAGATGAGATTTATTGTTAGTATCACTGTTGGCATCTTGTACGCGACAGTGATCAATAAATCACCCGGTTCGAACGTTCGTCGACTTTTTTCTGGTTTGGCCAATCGCAACAAGCGATCAAGCATCTATCCAGACCATGGTTCACGGTAATAAGTAGGCATAAAGGAGACCATGGTCCACATCACTCATGCATCCCAGTTTAGTAAGCCACCAACAGTTACTAAAAAATCTACTTTATTCTAGTCAACATTAATAATCAACATAAATAATGCTGATGGTTGTCTACGCAATCTCCTTCACCTCAACCTACAATGACATAAAAGCCCCGTAAATCATCGGTCCTGTCCAGTTTTTCTGTGTTCGTTCCGAACACAGCTTGGGTTCAGTTTGCATTCGTCGCGGTTTTTAGACTTTAGCGATAACTCATTACGACTTCCGAATATTCGAGATTATACGGAAAGCTATGCGAAGCTTCGGTACACAAGGCGGTATTCGTCCGTGAAGCCTACCCTCATCATTCTAATTTGATTCCCCAATCATTGAGATAATGAGACGGAAGACGGTAGGCACCTTCCACAGAAATTTGTAAGATCAGTTATTGAACGCGCAGATTACAATCAACGGGAAAGCACCCGAGTTTGTGGAGCGTTTTACGTACATTAGTACTTGTATCAGTTCTGAGTGCAGTGTGACAGATGCACTAATCTGCGACGAATCTTCCCTTGTTAATTTGGACGCCAAAGCGTCAAAGCGGTACACGCCTGAATTTCAAGGGACGTGTAAAGTAACACCATTATTTTTATTAATATTATCATTTATTTTTGAAGAGCATGGTCACAACCATAAAACGTGAGTGCAAGCGATGAATGCGAAAGGGTAACAGGAGAATATGGGAGGAAAGGGAGGAACGTCTCATTCGAAATCTTGCCAAGGACAGTGCCAATCTGATGAGGTGAATCCCAAAGTATGAAAAGATTTTGGAATGGGAACACGTGTTCAAGGACCAACCTCCAAAAAAAGACAAACAATGGTGAATGCTTTTGAAGGCGCAGTTTGCGCTAGCACAATCAAGACTCGCACATCAGGCACAATTTGACCGTCATACTGGGTCTGGTGTGAGATTAAATGGCAAAAATGTACCTTCAACGCCATGTGCCACGCATAAATGTGTCATAAGTACGCAGGGAGCCCACAATGGCAAGCAAACACAAGTCACTGACTGCGACCTTAGGAAGTCCCAGTCCAATAACAGCCTTAGCGGATTGAGGAAAGCAGATCCCTCGATA
>NW_008752024.1:450056-450825 GCF_000715545.1 Opisthorchis viverrini
ACATTTGGTACAATATTTCAATTCTCAGCCGTATGCCGTTCGGATTTACCCATCTCAGTTAGTTATAAAATCATGCGGGCAAACGCAAAATGTCCGGACTTAGATCTGCCCGCATTTGGCCTAAGTTTCTAGAGTTCCTCTGTTTTTCACCAGCCAGTGCGCTCATAGTCCAAAATTACTTACCGATCGTCACCCGTTGATCCCTCCATGTAGGTTAATCAATAGCCGTATTCGAAGCAACGGCTGTCCTAGACAGGTGACAAAGTAGCTAGAGAAGTGCCATTTCGCAAGTGGTGGCTGGGCTAGATTATCAACCAACGTCCCAGCAAGTCACTGGTGTGGCGAGCTTGGTTGCTAGAAGCTTCGGGTCCACGTTGCATTTTAAATTCTGCCACCGATCGTCGCAAGTTCAAAGCTTCATAACCTTTCAGTTCACGACAAGGGGTAATTTTGCGAACACAAAACTGCGTATCTGGCACCACACATTGATTTCGTATCTACATTTTTGGTCATCGAAGTTAGCTCCAGCTTTGATTGTGATTTAAACTCAAACTGAATTTCTGCCTAAATTCCAATGGACTTTCCTTGTGTTTTGCTGCATCATATCCATTGATATAACCCACAACGGTCAATGCATACCGGGTTGAATCATACGTTAATAAAATGAATCCAGTAGTATATAATTAGCCAGGATTATGAAAAGCATGTCCCGGTATCAGCTGCGGGTTCGGTGGGCTCTTACTCCACTAGATCGACTAAGAGCATGGTT
>NW_008752024.1:453341-455378 GCF_000715545.1 Opisthorchis viverrini
TCAACGAATCTCATGAGACAATTGGACAATCTGCCGTTACAGAAGGTTTTATGTGTGCACTTCATCATCTGGAACATAGTGTGCTACAACTGCTTTTTCAAGGACTAATTTGGCGGTTAGTCTTCAATGTCACTGTATTATTTAAGTCATTTTCTATGTATCCATCGTAACGGCAGTTTGAATCTCTGAGCACTTTCACAAATTTACTTCATATGCGTTTGAACAAGCGACAATATAAATGGCCGGTAGTCAACTGTTTTTGCGTCTGCCCCTAGTTGAGGGCCACATCAGGTCTTTTCGGAGCCACGCGATTACTTGACGCCGACACAGCCTTGGGTGAATATGTATATACCTGTCCCAAGACATCAGCGATTGCATCAAAGTGGACAACTGCACAACCGGCTTCTTCACTCCGGAGGTTGGTGAATTTTCCTCAGTCTAGACATGTTTTTTAGACCCTCACAGTGTGGCTCGAAGGGATCAATAGTGGTCATGGGTCATTGAGTAGTATTTCATTGATCATAAGTTAACGATCTCGTCATTTTTGAATGAAAGTGTTTGGATGGTGCCGCCTGGAAGCTGGAATATCCCGCTCGCTGTGTGGGACAGATATTTTAACTTCTTACTGATTTCGTCCCTGCAGTCGTGACCCGTTGTCAAGTCAGCTATGTATATATTCATAATTTACTACTCCTGAGGTTGCTGGAAATCCGTCGACAAGCCCCGACCGGTTTCGCCCTTTTTGGTGCTCATCAAGTAGGCGNACTCTCGTAAACCACGACCGTCAGCGCTGCTGTGCAGACTATCACACCAAGCAGCCACCAGATCCTCCATGGTGTTTACGCATGCTCCATGGACTCGGATCGGAAGGCTGAGATTCCGAACAATTCTGCCAAATGCGGAATCGTTGACCACATTGTGTAGTACCCGGAAATGTTTTCGAAAAGAGCGCTATTTGCTGCACCCATTTTACAATGATGGAATTAGAGAGATGACCAATTAGTCAGGCGGCTGAGAGTTATGAAAGGGACTACTAAATCTGTGGATGCTGACAGCGCGGCCTGCATGACAGGATGGGGATCGCATGACCTCCAGGTTGTAGATGCCGCAAGGCGTCGTTGCCATATGATATCAGGGGCTTTCTTGTTGCCGGATTTTATCCAGATTGCCTGAATGAGTGTCTGAAGGTGTAGGCACTTCTGATCCTTTGTCCACAGAAAGAATTTGAAATAACCCGCAGTTGTGCGGCAGCAAAGCATTAGTTTTGAAAGCCAATGTCGTGCTCCCCGTGTTGATATGATGACGATGATGACTATGTTTAATACATTCGGACGCTGGCCTTCACGTAGAACTACTATAAGCTTGGAGTGCCTTTTGAACATTCGACATTTGGATGTCGGATCTTAGGTCCACCAGAGATCTATTCGCCTTCACACATCTGAGTAATTCTCGCTCATTTCTACTACGTTTTCTCATAAGGAAGATTGTCGGTTGTAGCTTGTTGGATAACTCAAAAAGTTCCCGAAGCATCAGTCTAGACGCTGGCTGCGGACAACCATAAAAAGCCATGCTAATTGAATAGCATTTCGCCAACTCGTCAAATTATTTAATGATAAATTCCTCTCCTGGTATATATGGAATGTGTAGCTAGCAGAATATGCTGGAATCGGACGGCATTCTGAGGTTGCCACTAGTAAGCTGATTTTGTCTGAAAAAGTTCGGCTGCCTCATATCTAATGTGATGTTTTAAAGCGCTGTTCAGACACGCTTCCAAAATACTCCTTGTATATGATATCTCACCTGCATGGACTGGAGTTGATGGATAACACGATTAGAGAGGATGTTGCGGTGTAGCCTCTTACAGTTGATTAGACACTGCTCACAAACAATGGAAATGATTTACTTCAAACAATGATGCCGCTGGATGAGTGTTTTCCGTTTTCCACTATTAAAGTGATGGCAGGATGTGTTCGGCGATGAGTGTGAGTTTGCTATTCTGATAGTTCGGGAAAGGTAACATTTGGTACAATATTTCAA
>NW_008752024.1:460574-471852 GCF_000715545.1 Opisthorchis viverrini
AAGATTGATTGAGCTAAACCGATTGGCTGAATATGTTTTTAATTCGACTGCCGCTGACCTGATTGACCACCGTTACGATGGCCGAACTACTCTGAGTAGTTGGCTGTCAACCAAAATCAGGGCAAGAATCCAGCCCTGCTTCACCACCACATCGAAATTTAGTCCGCTAAGATTCCTGAGCAATTTGCACATGGGATTTCACCCAAGTGAGGAACCTTTTGTCAAGGTTGGTAAACCCGAGGCGGTGTTTAGTGACCTTCTGTTGACCGGTCCCGGCGGTTTTTGGGTAATGCCCACAAACAGTCGACAGGAAGTTCGATTTCCTCCACGCCATTCTTCATGGATGTCCTGTGATGAAATTGAAGTCATGGGTAAACGAGCTGTTTTGAACATCATAATGAACTACAAGAACACTTTCCCTTTTGAATGCCAAGCATCAGTTTTTCGATGATTATAAAAGCAATGATATTGAGTGCAGCTCATATTATGTCAACTTTATGGCAATCTCGCTTCCCTATTTGACCGTTTTTCGTCATAAGAAAGGATTACTATTGCACCGTTCAAAAGCCGTCGAACGACGTCAATCCATTAAATTGCGTATGGCAGTTAAGCAGAATCCCGTTGATCAATGTTGGCCCTTTCATTTAAGCTTTGCCCAAACTGCTGCAGTTGTATGTAAGTGAACCATACACGTCTTAACGGTAGGTTGGGTCATGTGTTTAAAACCGCTCAAATCAACATCCCCTGGCGATTGATGTGTGAAGTGTGTCATGGAAGTCGGCGTACGTCCGACTTTCGGCTCCGTGGACGAACCACTGGACAGCCGTGATTTACCGTCTGACCGCTTCGGCTGATGCGGAAGAGAGCCGGCTGCAGAGAGACGAAGACTGTTTTATGTGGGGTTCTAATCAGTAGGCAAAAAGTTAAGGAAGTCAAGCAATTCAGATTGAAGACAGCGTTGTGCTTGACCCCCTATTCTTCTTGCTATACATCCATAATGATAATGCTTCGAACAAAAGCGGATCACATTTTATGTTTGCTGATGGTATGGAGAAATATTACATAGTTGACGCTAGTGATACACGTTCTACTGTTGCTAATAAACTACTTATTCGTGTGGCCCTATAATTTCTGCCTTTTTGTCGCCGTCTTCTGATGCCAAGCTCTCTCATATCGATTCCGACTTTCCCTTATTCTTAAAGAATTCTTGATCCCCACTCTTCGCCATGTAGGAGACGTAAGTCTTGGGTATTCCCTTGCGTTAATTATCCTAAAATGCGAAGTACAGACCGGCCAAAGTCCACAAGCTCGGCGCATTTTCGCGCCAATATTTTCACAAGAAACCATGCTCACTTTCTGTAATTAGGCAGTATGTAAGCCGCAACCTTGTATCTATCCCGGAATTCGCCTAAGAGTACTAAAGTCATAGAGGACTGCCGTGGAAAATGGGCAGCGCTCATTCGATAAGTTCATGTTCCCTGGATGATCCCCATATCCGTATCATCTCCGGTGTTTTTCAGTTGGGCTGAATCCTTTATGCCCGGATATGCATTAAGGTGAACCTCGGTTTCTGTATCGCCTAGTATTCCAACGAGCTTACAAGTTGTTCATGTTTGAGCAGATATTTCACCACGCAGAAGTGCGCATATCTGAATGTGTTAGACAATTGTTAACAGTGGTGATCGACGTCTATGGCACAGTAATAATCCATTATCTGAAATTGATAGACCACGTTTCTCCAGAAGTGAAGCAAATCCTTTTGACCGACGTCTGGGAGCTTTACTCAAAGGGCTTAGGTCCCAAGATATCCATGAGAATACTGAACACGCATTTCGTAAATCCGAAGACGGTGACCTCCAAAACTAGAATTCTGGCTGTGATCAGCAAGTGCATCAACAATATCTACTTCCCCGTAAACTCACCTTTTCAGCACCTTCTTCTTGTTGGCTTCAACTTTTCAGTTGCCTTGTAATACGTTCACGAATTTATCCCGTGTGACATCCTAAAACAGATAAACACGAACGACCAATTATTCCTGTGACAATGGTGTCCTCAACACTCATTTTGTTTACAGTAATCGTCAACTTTCAGGCTAAGAGATAATTGCAATCTAGGATCCTCTCAGCATCTTCACTCATATTATTTCATCGATGGTTGCTGTATGCTGAAAAATGAAGTATTCGACTGTTCAGCGAATAAACACTCATCTGAAAACTAATTTGGTTCTTTCGAGAGACTCACCTGGAACCCAGCTGAATCTCTCGTTTATGATGTTCTCAGGCATAGTACATTACAAAAATTTGATTGTTTGTCTATTTGCCATGCATGGCATCCGGATTTGCTCCCCGAGCCCAGTGTCAGCAGTTTAGTTGAACATGGACAACCTGGGAGCACTACGAAGAAACCCTCATCTACCTCAGTAGCTGAGAAATGCAACATACGTGAGAAATAACCGCTACCTGGAAGTGAGTATCACTCATCAGGATGATCATCACGGTGAAACCCCTCTTATCTATGATATTCTCCGGCTACATTCTCCGGCTAATGCTCCGGCTAGCCTACTTGGTGGGGCAAAAGCAGAAGGTTGAACTCGGTCATGGGCTGTCTGAGAGTTCTCTATGACCTCGTGACTAGTGTTCGTTCAAGTGAATTGACCACACTGTAAAATAGTAAAAGTGGTCACTCTGCCCTAAAATTTGTATTGTGTCTTAATCCGCATTGTCATTCTACTTGCACATTGTGATGCACGGTGAACTGATCCAGGAATTCACTTGATTGCTCCGCACCGGAACACTGACTTACTTTTTCACGGTAGTCAAGTACCACACCGTTGTAGACATCTACGTGTTCGTAGTCATGGAACACTTTGCCTTTAAACGGATTTCTGGAATAAAAGAACGAAATTTATCAGTGGGACTTCTGAAGAGGTCGAATGGAAAGAAATGAAAGGCTCACAAATTCTTTTGGACGTTGGTCATGCTCTTGTTTTGGGACAAATTTCCACGACGATGAATGCACCTTCTCTCACACATTCGATTGAGTGTGACTAATAATCGTTCACGCAGAAATATTTTAGGAACAGTACAATGTTCCCGTAGACTGCACAACAAGAAGAATCATAAATTTGACCAAAATGTATTTTTTTAGGCAACTTTACATCCAAACACCACCAGTGGCGCATTATCTGATCATATCCATGTGCAGTGCCCTTGAATGTAATGTGAATGTGTAGGGACCGAGGTGGCTCTTTCGGCTAGCGAGAATTAACCGGCGGGCAATTCCGTAGTTCCAGCCCCACCTCTGCCTCCGACCTCTTCTTTCTAGGCTGGGGAAAGCTGGCAGTATCCCAGCCCTCGTGTGCAGTGGCAGATAAGCACCTTAAAGATGCTACAGCCGAACGAAAGTTTGGGCAATCAACGACTTGCGATTGTTACAGCCTCGACGCGGGAACCAACCGTAAATTCTTTTAGAAGCTCCCTTCTCCTCTCCGGCCGCATTACAAAATGTTTAGCCTCCTCCAGCCCGGTGAAGCACTGAAACGATATTTATATACCGATGTGATTCATTTCAGGCCACTCAAACGGGAACTCAGTCGAGTACATATCATCATCCTCATCATCATTATCAGAATGTTCTGCTTGCTTCAGCGTTCTATGGCGTCTAAACTCATGAAACGATATCAACCGAAAGAAAATCTGATGTGACATCTGCAATGACGCATGGAACATCATAATTGTCTGCAGCTCATATTAAAAAATTACATACATGAGAAATACGGCAAAACAATTAGACATCTCAAAGCCAAACATCAAAGCACATTTTCTTCACTCTATTTGCTACAGTATAGCGACACATGAATTAAAGATAACAGGCTTAGTGAGTCATGGAGGCTCGAAAAGGCAAACAAATAGTGTAGGATAATCCATACTAGGTCGAGTATCGGTTATCCCAACAGCATCTCGATGCATCATCCAAAGAACAGAAACCATGATTCTACTCTGGAAGGGCTTGTGTGAACCACAGTTCTACATTCAGTCAAGTGTCTGAACAACGACATTCTCACCGAGGCTTTATAATTCCGGTATCCCTTGACTTGAAAATTACATCCGAATCTGTCTTTCACTTGTGTACTAGATAAGTAGTTACATTTTGGCGAAACTCAGTGGCAATATATTAATACCCACGGAATCTTAATAATGCATACAGAGGCACTCATTATGTGTGACAATTTCAATATTATTATCTTGTATCACCATGCAAATGATAGACGAACGGACGATCGGATTTGACCAGGACGGTTTCCTATATGTTTCTTCCAAATACACGCAACTTGAACTCAACAAATAGTATAGATTTTTTCCGCTCACATTGCCTAACATTCCCGGTGATTTCGCCCTAACAGTCAATGTTGTCGGTACGTCAGTGGTGTTTGTTGAGTTTTCTGAGACCTGCGGAGCCCGGGAGCGTTTCTCTAATATAATGAAGCTACAATGTCAGGTCAGATGATTGGTGGTGGCTTGAAAACCATCGAATTCGTGTTGTATACAACAACTTAAGTTACACGCACAGGCCGTCATTTCAACTGACATAAAGCAACAATAAACACTTTGCGTGACGATGTCGGATTCCGAATAACGTGAATCACGGTATGCACCCCCAGTAACATCTGAGTTATATTGGACCGGAGAATCGACAAACCCAAAGCGAGATATCTTTGCAAGACATGTAAATACTGACGAGAACCAACACAAGCCACGCAATGTGCGTCCATTAGTGTGTCCAATAGACGTGGCTTCGATTCACCGCCTTCTGGAATGAAATTTTACAGCTATGGAGAAAACTAGGTGGGACGCAGCTGATCGGGGTACCGGTTTTTCACCTTGATAACACATTCTTGCGTGATCTAGATGAACATTTTAGCCTCAAACCAGTGAAAAACCAATGGGGACCTATTTGATGCCGATAATTGTCCCAGGTATGGGTACCGGCGCCGAGGACAACCCAGTTCTTTGACGGATTGTTGTGAAATAGGGATGACCAATTGTGACCACCGGTGGCTTCCAGCCATACAACATGGTCGATGCAGAACAAGAATGCAACAAGAGGCGAATAACGACGCATCATGTTCAGGTTTTCTTGAATCTTTATGTGCCTGGAATTTTATGCTGTGTCTCCAGTGAATCCAACTTGCCTACAAATATCTGGCGATAATGTAAAAAAAGGTATCCACCACATATCTACTGGGTCTGCGGTGCAATGTTTATGCTAATCAGGGTATAATCGGCCATTTTGATCAGTTTGTTAAATGGCTGATCATTTGTGCAAAATTACTCCAATAATATGTGCGCATTGGTGGTGTGTGGTCGTTTGCATGTCAACGATTCTTATTTACCTCGTACCCCCATTCGACTGCCCAGCTTCCACGACTCCAGTCCACTCCTTCCAGAATTCTGACGATCCTGACGACCAGCAAGCCTAGGGAGAATGATCGTACCTTTCTATTTGCCGTTCTCTGGCTAGTGTCTCCTGGACGGTGGTTAAGTTTTATCGAGCTCTCCTTCTTCCATTCTCCAGCTCCTCCGGATAGAAGCGTGTTGCCAGCCACAAACAAATTTCCTGGTCAACCAGAAGGCGCAAATGTCGAAAGTCCTTCGGCATAAACGGGGACTTGCCTGTGGTTGCCTGTTGGAACGCACGATGAGTTAGCAACACCATCGTGAAGTTCAATTTCCAGGTGCCTCTTTTGGCTACCAGCCACCCCTTGATGGTTCAGTTATTACGTTCGGTTGGGCTATTTGTTTGGGAGTGCTAAGTGCCATTCCTAGCCGCCTAATATCCAGATTCCACAAGCAACTCCCAAACCCCTGGCGCTCGAAGCAAGGCCCGTGATCGCTCAGGATCATTTTTGGCACCGCATGGTTGGCCACGATGTGATGTATCTTCACTCCAGTGATTATCGTCGCCTGCTGATTAGGAACGACTGCTGCCTCGTTCCACTATGAATGGTGTTCTGTCATCACCCCGATGTACTGATTCCCGCTGCGTGTCAACGGAAAATCCCCATGACTTCAACGGACCACAACTAACCGCCTTCTGGGACAGCAGTGTGTGGGATAAACTACCTTTATCGTGCCCCCTGTCACCGTTTGGCATCGCTTACAGGATACCATATAATCCATCACCTCACTTCTCACCCTGGGTCAATGGGCTCTCTGCCAAAGTACATGCCATTCTATGACATTCGACGATATGCTTCCGTCTCAGGACGCTATGTATCAGGGGTAGCACAACATCCGAATCGGTGAAATTCCAGTTAATTATGCCAGCTTCATTCGTACTCACCCAGTCAAAGTGGCCCTGGAACATTTCCGATCAATTGTCTATCCTTTCGTCCTCAATGCTCCTTCCATCTAACAACTTTCGTAAAACACAATCTGGCCGTTGGAGTTGCACTAACATCCCGGGATGCAAATCGACGACGAGGCCATTGGCTCCAACCGGCATCCTCAGGACCTCAACTTTAGCCTGTGATCTTGACAGCCAATCAGCCAAGTAGTTCTCCTCCCCTGGTAGGCACTGCACTCTGATGTAGTAGGGGGTCTCCTCGAATTAAATGCAACAGATTATTTAAAACACAGCTTTGAAATTTTTCGCATCCACACTATGAAGATGGGTAGAAAAATTTTCCTTGGAAAGCATCAGCACATCAGAAGCCTCGCCATGCATAAAATCCCCTGATTCGATACACCATACTGTCGAGTATGAACTAATTCTTGGGATTTCCATCTTCCGAATTCAAACAGCCAGGTGAACTGGGGCATTTTTTGACCTGTAACAGCACACTACGAATTATGGTAGTAAAAAGAAGTCGATCACCACAATGCCAACTCAGTGGGATTGCCTGATCTGCCTTAACGCTTATGTGGGAGTTTCTGATGAGTAGATCAATTTAGTGCATAAGAGATATTGAAGGTGTGCCCTTGAAACTCATGCTCATCGGTCATACGACTAAAGGCTCACGCGTCCATATCCGGCGGCAACGACTAAGAATCTGCATTCTCCCCCGGAAGGTCAGGGCAGGCGTTGACTCGTTGGCCAGATATTATCTCAAAATCAGGAGAAATTATAACAGAACAGTGGTTAAACGAACCACGAATACCTGAGACGCCAAGTTACGTATTGACTGGCCACCAGAAATTCTATCTAGGAGTTTGTATATTGTTGAGTCATTGGACAACCGGACGCGCCGTGAAATGGAATTCCTATTTTAGCCCCAGCGCATTTTGTGATTTTCTTGCTGTTCACCTGACCTGCTCTGGTGCGCTCAATTATTCGCTCACAGACATCGCTCAGGAATGAACCTTAAATCAGTGTTTAGTGTCGAACATAGTTCGCACTTGTGACCCAGTTCCGCAAATAAACAAATAACCAAATGTTCGTGACCTCTTTGGAGGAGCCGTACTCAATATGAGCTCTTTTCTGCCGAAACACAGCTTTTTTTTCGATCGCTTTGGGTACGCCTAGACAAGGACCCAACGGAACGAAGAATGACAGGTGCGCTCAGTCTGACACTCAGTTTACAGCCGGGTGTCTCACTGTCATCGGCATAGGAAGCATTATCACCGCGGAAGGCCAATACTCCTGAAAGAATTGCGCTTGGCTTGAATGACATATCAGCAACCAGGTGATCAATAACCAGCAAAGTCACGCGAGTTGGCAATGTCTTGATATAATTTCAGTGCCCTTACCGGTCAAATAAAATGCATTTCACCGGTCTAGTCGAGATGCCGAGGCCGGATTCGAAACACCATCAGTAATTTTGAGCCCCAACCACCCAATCATTCTTAGTTCCTCAGCCAATGTAACTTTCAAAGACAGCTTTCTACGGCGAGGCTGAAGTTTAACCTGGGTCCTGGAGAGAGTCTCACAACAAGAACGCGAGTGACATCGGGTACCAACCATACCTTGCAGCGTCTCCAACGTGGGTTAGTTTCAAAAAAGACTTGTGAATCTCTGTGAATGTTGCGAGAGGTTTTAAGGCTACCAATTTATACAGCCAATGTTTATCGCTTTACACAAAAGTTTTCTATGTTCAACGCTGGGTGTATTGAAATCTTGGGTGCAACTACTGGTCAGTCGCGGTTACTGCTCAACCAGATGACGGGTTTTTGTTAGTATTTATTTGTCTCATTTTTCGTTCTGAGAATTTGACAAGAGCCTGCAATTCTTGCGCTGGTCATCGAAACATCAACTGAAGCATTGCACACTACTTACACTGCTTGACTAGGTTAAAAGTGGATCGATTAGGGTATTCGGTTTCGGACGTCATCTGGTTTTTTTCAGAATTTTGGTAACCACATCCGTGACTGCGGCGAGATAAAATATCGCAAAGCCTTGTGTGTGCTATTTTTATCCTTGTGGCATTGGTTAGTTATCGGCGCTCACGATATCGCTTTTGGGGCAGTCATTATTTGGAAAATATCACGTTGCAACGTAGCAACACAAAGCTTACTTGGAAATCACACTCTTTTTCGTACACCAGTCTCCTCTTAAGTTAACGTGACCTTTGTACCAATTGACGTCATCGTTTAGCCCCTGCCCCATACATTATACTGTGGTTCGGCAGTGAAACGGTAGACAATGTTCAGTGACTTGATACACTTCGGTGATGAGGAGAATTACGAAACTTTGTGAATATGCACGTGGTTTATTTGGTGATAGGGCATGTTCCAGCCGAGGCCCACATTTATGCTACCAGTGAAATAACCGCGTAAAATTCATCTTTGCATCACTGTCTCATCCCCGTAGAAAATGCGAGAATGAAAATCTTATATTTCAGAACCACACTCACCCAGTTGACAATTTATTCACTTTTTACTTCTCGGAACTCACTGTGTTACACGCAGATTTGGAATGAAACAAACAGCACCACGTGAAAACCTTCCAAAATAAGCGAGCTAATACATGTTTCAGAATGGTTTGGTAAAAAGCCGGTAAATTTTATTTTTGCTACGTTTCGCTTTTGACACAAAAGCTTCATCGGGCCATGTGAGTTGTTCTCCAAATTGGCTAGGATAAAAGACAGGCGGAGAACCAGTAAGTGAGCCCCGTCCCTATCGTCAAGCTATGTCGTCTTCGAATGTGAATTCAGGCTCTTGTCGGCTATTTTGGTTGTCAAAATCTCACTTTGGTGGACTGGAGAGTTTCAAATGTTGTGCCACAAGGTTGATTAGAATCTCTCGACAGGCGAGCTTAAAACACATTCTGAGGGCCTTCACATCTACCTCACCTAAATATCCGATGAAGTTCTAAAGAGCCGTATGAGAACATATTCAAAGTCGATGGGGCTGCGTCTCTAGCACGGTTTGAGTGAACTGGAAATAGATTGAAAATTGAGCAGTATGTTTGAGTCGACAGACCACACAAAAACTGCTCTACCTGTGTCCGCCGACTGGCCTACTTTGGTTGGTCCTGTGCATTTATCGTGCACTAATACTTCGGATGTGTGGAGGCTTCTAGATGAGTCCGCATGGTCCGAGAACCTCGACGGTTGTACCCAAATGCTTTCTTGTTTTACCGAACGATCTTTAGACGACTAGCTTGATGAAAAATCAACCCATGTGTCGTGACGATGGAAAACACGATAAGAAACAGCCGCGATTTATTATATTTGGCAAAATCAGGTAATAAGGGGTGTGTTCTATAAGAACTGATGTTGTGGACAGGGTCGATGAGAGTTTGAGCCTCGTATCCGGCTTTGCATAGCTCCATTAAAGGAGGTATATGCTGAGCCACTTCGAGAACCTGAAGACAGATTGATAACTGTATCTCAGCTAGGGAGTCATTCTGATCTTGGAAGCGAAGATTCACCTAGCACGAGGAAGACTTAGGATCCTACACTCCGAACACAGGTTTGTACTAATGATTACGAATGCTTTCAAACGAACACGAAGGTGTGTTTACACAAGATTCATCCTAACGTCCATCAACTCACGTCCATCAACAAAAAAAATCAGCTTTCCCGAGAAAGTGGCCATTATGCTAAACAGTGGGGGAGATTATCAGTGAGGCTCACTGAATGTCAAGTGAATAATGATTCCGCGAATAAAAATGGTATTTATGAGAGAAGTGGCTGAGTATCGGCATATAAGATTTCGGGACAATTCGAAGCGTTTTGATATAAAGTCGCACGATGCTAGTGAAGAATACGCGCAATTTTCCCACTACGTAGCAGATGATTGAACAAGTGTGGACTCTACCGGTTTCGCCGTCAGTTTTATGGTCTACTTGAACCCGACATGTTTTGACAAATTCTCTCGATTATTAACGAATTTGGATTCGACAGCGGGATACAAGTAAAAACTGTTCGCTTCAACTGAATGATCATCTAGTACACAAGTCTCATGGTATCTCAGAAAGTGCGCCTAATTAATGATCCTTAAGAAAGATGACTGAAAAGTAACTCCAGGAACTTGGGAACAATATGTCACTATGTGATTTGGTTAATGTGATTGAAGGATGATTGGTGTTATATCCAGTCTAACTGACAGCTAGTCGCACTACTGATCAGCCGTTCTTGGCCCAACGTTTACCAGGTTCTTCGGTAGGCGAATTAAGGAGGGTTTCCTCTTATAAAATGCAACAGGTTATTTAAAAGCTGATCGAAATAGGTTCGTTTGAAAGCTTCAGCGCATCAAAAGTCTCGGCAATCATAACATCTGATTCAATACACCATACCGTCTGAAACGTGGGTTATTTTCAAACAATAATTGTAAATATCCGTGACCGTTGGGAGAAGCTTAGGTGCTACGAATAAAGCTTTCTATGTTCAAACCAAGGTCTCATGAAATCTCGGATGTGTAACTACGGGTCGGTCGTGGTTACTGCTCACCCAGATGTCGAGTCTTTGTTAGTATTTGTTCGTCTAAATTTTGCCACCTTTCTGAAAGTGATTGCAATTTTGTTGCGCGGGTCATCGAAACATCAAATTAATCATTGTAAACTACTTACAATGTTTGAGCAGGGGAATAAGTGGACTAATTTGGGTACTCAGTTTCGCACGTCGTCGAGTTTTCAAAAAATTCCGTAACTACATCGGCGGTTGCGGCGGGGCGAGTTATCGCAATTCCTTTTATGTACTAAATTATTTCCATGTGGGATTGGTTTAATACCGCACACATCTCAACCATTAGCGTTATTCTCGCAGAAGATGCAGCCCGCCCAAACGCGTTACAGTACTCTTGGTCACGAATTACTCGCAATTTACCTTGCTATTCGC
>NW_008752024.1:475814-488264 GCF_000715545.1 Opisthorchis viverrini
TCGTCGAGTTTTCAAAAAATTCCGTAACTACATCGGCGGTTGCGGCGGGACGAGTTATCGCAATTCCTTTTATGTACTAAATTATTTCCATGTGGGATTGGTTTAATACCGCACACATCTCAACCATTAGCGTTATTCTCGCAGAAGATGCAGCCCGCCCAAACGCGTTACAGTACTCTTGGTCACGAATTACTCGCAATTTACCTTGCTATTCGCCATTTCCGGCACTTGTTAGAGGGTCGATGCCACTATAACCGACCTCAAGCCACTCACCTATGCCTTCAACGCCAAGCCTGATCCATATTCACCACGTGAGATACGCCATCTTGAATACATTTCACAGTTCACCGCCGACATTCGGTACGCTCCAGGTTCGGACAATGTCGTCGCAAATGCCCTATCCCGTCCTGATATCAACGCTCTTCCCCCATCCACACAGCTGGACCTAGCCAAGCTGGCTAACTTTCAAAATGGTGATCCTTATTTTTTACCCACTCTATATCTTTCCCCTCATTTCAAGTCTCTTCAATTCCCTTACCCCTCCAGTCCGGAACCAGTTTTTGTGATATGTCTACAGGCTCCGCTCGCCCAATCGGCTCCGAAGCTTTTCGACGAGTTGTTTTCGGCAATTTTCATCGATTTTCTCATCCGGGAATCAGAACAACCAGGAAGTTGATTAGTGCACGCTTTGTATGGCCCATCATGAATAAGGATCTGACATCCTGGTCCAAACAGTGCATCGCCTGTCAACGCAGTAAAGTCACTCGGCATAGGAACTCACCTATCGGTTCATTTGCCGTTCCTGATGCTCGATTCACGCATGTCCACCTCGACATTGTTGGCCCACCTTCCCAATCAAACGGTTTCACTCATATTCTTACCATGATCGATCGTTTTACCCGTTGGCAGGTAGCTCTACCCACTTCGGATACTTCAGCTGAAACGGTTGCTTTTACATTTTTGGAGCAATGGGTGAGTAATTTTGGTATACCTTCCACCGGTACTACCGATCGCGGTTCACAATTTCAGTGTAATCTCTTCCGGGAATTTTTTACACTATCCGGTTTCCATCACATATCGACTAACGCGTATTACCCCTGTTCAAACGGTTTGGTTGAGCGTTTCCATCGCTAACTCAAGGCTGCACTGACTGCCTAAATGAACACATCTTCATGCTCCACTTTTTAACCCCTCATTTTGCTTGCTAGTCACTCCACTATTAAGAAGGATCTCCACTGTTCCCCTTGTATACGGTACAACTCTACGTCTACCCGGTGAACTAGTTTTCCCTTCTGGCGCACAGCCCGAATCGACCGGTACATTCGTCTCCTACCTGAAACAATACATGTCCGAACTCCGTCACTCCGAACGTCACTCCAAAATACTTTGTTTTAGAGAGAAGCGGAAAGCGTGATACCATCTCCACTGATCGCCTCAATCCTGCCCACATTGAAGCACCCACGACCACATCCAGCAATCCTGCTATCCAAGCAACACCCACACCTACCCAAGATTTCCCACCCGCCGACCTTACTCCCTCCGCTAGTCGTTCCGGACGTCTCGTCCGTTTCCGTCAGCACTTAGCTGATTACGAAACTTGAAGTGAGCAACTTTGTGATTCGCTACTTTATTTATTCGAGCGTTTTCCCTATTCATGGTCAACGTTCTAGTGTGGGAGTGTTGTGGCGTTTTGTACTTTATTTTACTTCGCTGGCGCTTGCAGCGGACATCCGCGAGTCTTATGTACTGACTCTGATAGCAAAACATTTCAGACTATCTTCGGAATCTATTATATGTGGGAACTGTTCAGAAGAAGACCTCTGGACCAACACATTTGGATTATTGTTGATTCGCTGACCTGGGCGAACGACGAACTATTTTAACTAGAACAATTGTTAGTGAGTCTCTTTCATCTGACATTTTTATTTTTGTATACCCAACCTAGGGTTATTTTTTATTTCTTCGCCACACACTCTTGGTAAACTAACTTATTGGGTAGCCAGACCACTACATCCCATTCGGTCACCTGCCACTCTTTGGTCGTTTGATTAAATCGTTTGATTGGGCTGATAAGTTACCGTCCGTATCCGTCCGGTTCCCAACTTCTGTAAGCAACTGCTGAGCTTCCAAATGAGTGTAGTTGCGCCGATTGGGTACAATTTGGTTTCAAGTAGAACCTGTGATTGACAGAAACTCGGGGACTGCGCCTCCGTGATGAGCCCCGAGAAGGGCGACACCGGTGGTGGGCTGTAAACTAATTTTCGGCAACCTTATGAGTTCCCCGCTGCAAATACACATGTTTCGCGATATCTCGAATATCGGCCTGGTGCAGTAAATTCAGCAGCTTAGAAACATCACAATCATGAAATTCAACTGGGTTTCAGGTGAGTCACCCGGCAAACCAAGCATCGTAAATTCGTTTGCAAATGAGTGGACATTCTCCAACACTTCAGCTGTTTGCTGTCACTGCAAGGCCTCTGATAGTTTACGATAACCTTCGGCATCCAATGGTTGGTGCGTTACAACTCTGCTGCGGCAGGTGTTTTGTCTCAATCAGGATAAACTGAATTCCGCCGGTCGTCATTGGAGAATGGAAGATGACATAAACGGCTCAGAAATAGGCGATTTCCGAGACAGGTGTAAATTCCATGGGATGCTGCATCCTGTCGGCGATAGCTCGTGGCACTTGACTATCAGCTTCCGTCTCTAGACGCGTGGTGTCACGGACAACACAACATTGCAATTGCCGTGCTACAGAAATTTATACCAGATTCACTCAGAACCAACCGATCGGATTCACGCTGGAACCTTTCCAATTACTTGTTTCTCTCTCAGCACTTAATACGCCTTCCATCTATCGAGGTGGCCGAAACCTTCCATAACAAAGGACCCTGCCGTTTCAGTTGCAACAACCTTCCGGGCTCCACTTGAACGACGATATTATTGGCACCAATCATGACCATGGGGACCCCCTCTTGAGCCTCTGGTCTTGACAGCCAATCATCCGGATGTCACGTGTCGGATATTGAAGTGATTATCTTGCAACCGCAGTGCCCAGCGCACCTGCGTTCTGTGGGGATCTCTGGTGGTCCTGATCCACTCTACAGTCTTGTGGTCGGTTTCGACATGTGATCTTCGTCCAAGCAGACGCGACCCCAAGTGATCCAAGGCCCGGACAATGGCCTAACATAATTTCTAAATCGTCGAATACTTCTGATCTGCGTTGGTCCGGAAACGACCGGATTATACGGTAACTCTTTTCCTACCCCGATACCGCGATCACTAGCGTTCGTTGCAACAGTGAACATCCGTTCGACACTGGTCGATTGCTGATCGCGTATCCGCGGATTGACACGTTCGAAAGCCTCATGTGCTTCTCTGATCCACGCGGATTTCAGGTTTTGTCCGAGCAAGTCCCAAGTGGAGCAGCAATAGAATGGAACTCCTCGACTAACCGGCAGTAGTATACTGCTCGTCAGGGAAGCTGCCGTAGAGACCGGTTGGAACTGGGAACAGCACAGTTCTCGAGCTTTCCCAGCTCTTCTGGCCGTGAACCAACAACCCGTGGCCCACTTTACGCCCCATGAGTATCAACGAACACCAAGCAGGCTAGGGTTGAATAAACGGTCCGTAAATCGGGTTGCAGCTAACCCTTCAGTTGCTGAGATTTTCGACTACATCAAGCACTCCCCATATTTCACGGTGTTGGGCTTGCGTTACGAATAGCAAATATCTGTCAAGGCAGAAAACCGGGATAATACGGTGTTCACGGTTGAGAATAATGTGTAATAATTTGATCGGATGCCGTTTGTTTTGTCTCAGGCACGATCCACATTATCCGAGGCTCAGATGATTAATGTCGATAATTTTTCCCACCACAGATCAACCACGGATTCTGCGTTCTTGACAAAATGTGCACCCAATTCGTGCGCTTTATGTCCGGGCTGATCAAGTGATCGTGCTGCACGGACCTATCGCCTGGACGCATTGAGTGCATTGACAATCCGTATGTCAGAATCACCCGCTGATCTCATGGGTAGCGCACATTGAGTGCATTCAGCTTCGTTTCATTCCCGTCTCAGCGATACCCCTTCACCTGTATTAATCAGTCACAGCTTGCTCTTCCTGTCTCTCTCGATGTATATATGGTGGTCTCTGTCACTGCGTTTATCGAAACTTACTCTCGAATAAAGCAGCAATCCAATGTTTATCATATACAAGTGGTCGAGTACCAGGACATCGATTGTTTCGGTGGCGAGCCTTGCAACATTTGATGCAGCGGCCAGTTGGTGCATGCCTCTGTAAGTCTGCCTTTATGGGAGCAAGCAGTTTGTAGTCCACTTTGTTCTTCAGGTCATCCACTGTTGAATCATCCCTGTTCCCCTGCGACTGCAACGTGGTCAGTGTTACCTCAGCCGATGCTCGTACCAGATACATCATGTGTTCCGCACTCACGTGAACAGTTGCTGTTGCCAACCGCTCGAATCGGGTCACCTCTACTGGTAGACACTGGAGATATCATCGATTCTTCCTCTAGGGTGCTTGTCCGTTAGCGGTGGATCGAAAGAGGATGGCTTTCCGGGAGCGCCTGGATAATAGCAAAGGTGACCGAGATAATGAAATGATGAAGGAGAAGAAGTACCGGACAGCTTCATAGTGGTTCACGCGCTTGATACCGTACGTTCTCAAGTCCGTGTAACGCTTGATCAGGCCAACGCATTTAAAACATCATGACATTCAGCGGGAAGGAGAGCGGAAAGAGTAAATTAAACAAGGGTAACGAGCAACTGTCAAATGACTCTATATGAGATGCGAAACGGAAACATTAAATGTTTATTCAGCTTCGCGGAACGCAGACGGTTTGACATATGGCGCCTTACAAAATCTGATGTGGACGATAAGAAACTCACGACGTATTTTCTAAGTTTTGCTGTAAAGGGGAGGTAGACAATGATAAGAATTTATTAAATTCTGATTCTTTAATCAATAGCTCCCGCAATGCACTAAAAACAAGGTTTGCAGCCCGTCAAATCGACTAACTTTGCAGAAGCCGAAAGAGCTAGGTTAAATATGTTGACCTGCCTCCATTTTCAATCGGTTCATGGTTTCGTATTACAGCTGCAGACATAGGCAGGCTAAGGTGTCTGCACTGCCCATTTGGCGGTCGAACTTTTAAACTATTCGAAAAATCTATGAGCGGTATGAGGTAGTAAATCCTGTAACGGAGACTGATGAAAAAGTGTTGTTTAATTACTCTGAAGGAAATAATCCGAGGATGCAAACGACAACAAATTCGTACCTCAAACGTATTTTCTTGCCCCAAATCAACCGATACATCACTTCACAGATCGTAACTCAAATTCGGTGGTTCAAAATTTGGGATGCGGGAATCATGTGGAAGAACTCCCTCCAGATATTCATGCCCTCAGACGAGCGGAGTGTTTTATCTGCGGTACAACGGTACAATTTCAACTGTTGTCTAAGTCTAGAAAGTGTGTCACTTAAGTTCTGATCCAAATACTGACGTGAAGACATTCACTGGAGACATTTCTAGCCTTTCTGCATCTATTTAGTCCCAAAATTCGTCACGTGTTCTTAAAGTTGCTTCTTGTCAAATTTCACGGTAATACTGGACATATTTTGTATCCTAGTTGGTAGTTGCACTATCCCTGTGAAATTGTTTCAAGGTGCCTCAATCGATCGTAATATTCTGGTTTCAACCCTGGGACTATTGGTTATCGGACCAAAAGTTCCGGAAATCAGTATCACCCCACTGACGTTTTTGAATGAGAATGAACACAAACAACTGATTATAATATGTTCTAAGTCCACAGGTGGCTTGCAAATATCCAAGATGAGACTCGAAGTCAGAGGAGATCCTATATTTTTCAAGAGACGAATTATTTCATTTGGCTTACGGGTAGCATTAAAATCAGTGTGTGGAAAAGGAACACTGACTCCTGTCGAAACATCGAACTGGGCAATTCCGATATTAACGCCAATAAAAGCTGCCGGAATTACTCGGAGAATTTGTGAAAAATACCGACCAACGCCAACTACGCGATTATTACAATATACATGCACTGCAGAAGAGTCAGAAAATGTACTGTATCGTTTATCAGTTTCAAGTAGTTTCTCAAAAATCGATCCTAATTATGCACATATTCAAACACCACGATCAACACACGTTTTGAGTTATTCCGACACAATTACCTACTCTGGTCTGAATGTTTCACCAGCTGTGTTTCAGCAAGTTATGAAAACTACTACGACGATTTGGTGTGTGTTGAGACATATCTCGTTGGCGTCAACGCCAGAGGTCAAATGTTAAATGCACTCCTGCTGTTTCAAATTCTAATCAATTTTTAGCTGATATTATGGTGTCCGAACGAAACGTTATGTTTGGAGAACACCATCTGCAAAGAATATAAATGGATCATTCAGATGTTGCACCGTGCCACCCAAACAATTACGAGGGTCGAGATACTGGCCAATTCTAGACAGGAGCAGGCGAAATGCCAGGGTTGGGCCCGAACCGATAAACCCTCCGACCAGTAAGTTCGCACCCTAACCACTGATCTATCTCATGCTCTAGAGAAAATATCCTCACACCAACAGGGAGTTCTGTTGGTTTTACCATTATTTTCGTTGTAAATGTAAAAATTTGGGAGGGGGGCTGAACCGAGGGGCGTGAGGTGGCGTGATTTGCACGACTAGTCCAGGCAAATCATGACATGGTAAGTTAAATGCGACCTGCTCAATCATATGTCTCCTATTGTGGGAAGGAAAAGAAAACATTTAAGTTAGTTAAGCTGCAGCTTAGGAAAACAAAATGCCAATTCACATTTAGATTGTCCCGGGAATTTTGACTGGGTCAAAAATCATGCTCATGGATACGGTGTTCTACCAATCCTCGGGAGCGACAACGTTCAGGTGATTTATCCTTGGGACACAAATAATACCACGAGGAAATCGCGCACCGCGTTCAATGAATCAACTCGTCATCTCGTCATTGTACATAATTCTGAAACTTAGTTTAGCTCAAAATTCAGTTAAAATTGACCAGCATATACGAAATATTTCTTTGGGTTATGTTGAGTCCTTCGACGAGGCATAGTTATTGTGCGAACGAGAGTACCTGTATCTATCAGAATGGTACGAATCCTAAACCCAACCCTGGTACGTTCGGAATCTACTGAGACCTTAAACCTCCACCAAAATTTGAATAGGAAATTCGGCAAGCATCAAGGCCAGTCAATCATCAAATTAAGTTGGCAGAAGCTTCCACGCACGCCACAGAAGAACGACCAAATATGACTAGCGTTCATTCGTCACTCAGAAGCATGATGGATGTTGATGGGTGTTCACACAACGTCCATCAGGCTGCCTGTTATAATGCCGAAACTTTAAATAGTGCGGAGCCCTTGAAACATTTCCGCTAGCATGCGCTCGCTTGTTTGGATTAAGACTGTTGTTTAATTTTTCTAGCACTTTGCACAGGAGTGAGAAAAGCAGTAACAGTAACATTTCTTTTATTCTACCCTGGCATTTATCCAGAGACGAGGTTTAGCTGAATATTCCCGCCAGTTGGTGGCGTAAACCTGCCTTAATCGATCTCTAAATTCTGTGTGTAACCGAAGTAATCGGATTGCCGTCTGAGTTGGGATTAGTTTGATACCAGCCTCTGATGTTTTCGACGCTGTAGGATGCAAGTGGATTGCCCGGATGAAACACATTCCTTACGATAGGAGGAAATGATATGACTGCTTCGTTCATAATGTCACAACACAATAGTTAACGGGACGGGGAATTCATGCTCTTTAGCTTGCTCATTGCCGATTGATTGCGGCCAGGGAACAAGTTACAAACTTGCGAATGACGGCGCATTTATGGCTACCTTTTACTACAGGGGATGTCATCTGCCTCCAAATAGCAACTAATTCATTGCAGAGTAAGTGTGTTTTTATACCGTAGTCCGAATATCACAAAAAATCTTCCGTCACAGTCTGCGGGTTGACAGCTCTGATCAACGGCAAGGGGGTATGTTCAGTGCGGCATGATTTTGTACGTTAGTCACAAGATAGACATCCGTGCAACGTGTGAATCAACTGTCACACCGCATCTACTTCGTGGCGTTGATTCGTCTTTGATTTATTCGTCTGCAACTTTCTATCAACCTTGTTTTAATTGAGCATCATACTACACGCCTATCGAATGAGACGTAAATAAATTGAGACCTGCCTTGACGTGCTGAACGTTTTTCAGCAATCCTTAAGTGTAGCAGGTCATTTGTAGAATATTTGTACAGATTTTGTTGTGTATCATCCGAGTGACCAACTGGCCTGTTTTGTTGTCTGGCGTAATCAGGTATCCTTCCTCCCGTGGTAATCGGTCTGTCCATTTTGCTGATATATGTTCGCTACTGCGCATCCGGTGTATCCAAAATTTCTTTGCAGTACCTGTATAATGATTCCAAAGTAGATATACCTGCCTTGGTTTCGATTCCTTCCCATCCCACGTGCATGTACCTCAAACAGTTGATGAATCACCAGGTGGAATATTTGGCAAGTGAACAACTGCCCAAAAGAGAAAATCCCAAGAGACTCCTCAACATTCTGACTGTTAGACACACTTAGGCCTTCCCAACGACCTCACCTAATTATACGATGAATTTTTGAAGAGCTGAATGAGAACATATTCAAAGTTGACGGGGCTAAGTTTGATGATGCGTCTCTATTAGGTCTAGAGTGATTACAAGAAACATTGAAATTTGAGCAGGTTTTTGAGTCGACAGACGACACGAAACTGTTCTACCTGTGTCGGCCGACTGGCATATTTTTGTTCGTCCTGTGCACCTATCGTGCAATGGTGCATCAGATATGTGAGGCGTCTTGATATCTCCAGAAGTCCTGAGAATGCCCGATGGTTGTGCTCAAATGGTTTCGGTTTATACAGAACAATATTTGGTTGGCTAGCTTGATGGAAAACGCAACCCATGTTTAACTACAATGGTAAAACACGACACGGAACAGTGGCATTTCGTTTTATTTTGGCAAAATCAAATCGGGCAGGGCGTGTCCGTTAATAGCAGATGCTGCGGACAGATTCAATGATGGTTTCATCCTGGTATCCGGCTTTGCACAGCTTCATTTAATGAGTTGTACGCATTGCTACCTCGGGGATCCGAAGACTGATATATAACAGGATCTCAGCTAGGAAGTCGGTCTAATCATAGAAGCGAACGATTCGCCGCGGACAAGAAAGATTTAGGATCCTTCATTTTGAACCTACGTTTGTACTAATGACTGAGAACTCTTTCAAACGAACAGGAAATGTGTTCAGAAAAGATTCCTCCCAACGGCCACCAACGGTCTTCAGCACTCTCGTGAAGAACTGGACATTATGCTTAACAGTGCCGAAGATTTTCGGTTAGGCACACCGAATGTCAAGTAGATATTTTGCCCCCGATTAAAACTGGTATTTGTGACAGGGGTTAGTGAGTATCGGTATATCTGAGGTCTGGATATTTAGAGGCGCTTTTATAAGCAACGTTATAAGCACTGTTTAAGAACTGTTATAAGCACTGTTATAAGCAATGTTTATAAGCACAATGTTAGCGAAGAATGCGCAAGATTTTTCAGCTACCTATCAGATGAGTGAAACTGTGTTAACGCTACGAAACAAAATACGTAGTAAAACTATGACCGGTTTCGCCGTCTTTAGGCTCATCAGGTTCCAGGGTTCCCCAGAGTTTCCATCAATCGAATTTTCCACATGAACCCGACAGATTTTGTCAAATGCTCCTCTTGTAAACCTATTTGGTTTCGACAATGGACACAGGTGAATCGCCAATGATGGTTTGCTTCCACTGAATGATCATCTGAAACACATTGCTGATGGGGTCTCAGGAAGTGCGCCTATCTGATGAGCCCGAAGAAAGGCGAAGGAGGGGGTCATATGTCTAAAACGTTTCAACAACCTCATGCGTAATCCAGTTTATGTAGCTAATTGTGCTGCGCCATTACTGAAGTATTTGAATTGGTTACGAACGTCCATGATAAGATAGAGTTCTGGTTGCAATGGTCGTCGATCGTGAATGTGGAGAAAGAGAATCTGATCGAGGCTGATTTAGGAATTTTGAAATCAGTCAGGCAAAATGGTTTGTTGATAATCTACCTAAACTTTAATAGTCAGTCATCCTTACAGGGAAGGGTCTGGGTTTTTTCGGTTAACCAACCTCCGCAATTCGATCAGATCGTATGAAAACAGATGACTCAGTAGAAGATCTGTACTATTCTTTGGAATTCCTCTGTGCAGATTGGTTTTGTGGGTTCCAAAAATATTGGAGGATACTAAGAATTAACAATGGTGTGGTATGCTTTTCGGATGTGACACTGGTGAAGTGTTTCTGCGTGTTTGTCCTTGATCAATTGTAAATACTTAAAGTATTATCAGAATTTCTTCTCTACAAAACAGTGCAGAAGGGCACAGTACCCGTAGGCAAGAGGGCCGAACCCTAATGAGTCATACGACGCAATGGCTGTGCATCCGTCGCCTTTCAAGCAAAGTGGTTGCAGGAAGAATCGGACGAGTTTTGCAAAAAAAGGGCTAGTCTCGTTCTTCAAAAGATGGATATATACCACCCTATACGAAATAAGTCAACAGAGATTTGAAAGCGTGTGGCAAAACATTGAAACCACGATACACAGTCAAATGAAGATGGAGGTATTCGTACAAACTGACCGGAGTTCAACAGTCCTGGGTAACATCCTGGGCTTGTCTTTCTACATTTTAACCGCACCAATTGTTCCAGATTTCTGTCGGTAGGACATCTGTTTGTTCCTCAAAACTGTGCGTTTTAGAATGACAATCCTAACAATTCCAGCCTGATTTGCAGGCCCGATCATGCTTCAATATATTTCTTAGCAGTATTGAACACAGAGACCATTCCCAAACAAGGAAACTCCCATTCACCTCTATTCTGTGTCACTTCCAAAATCAATCTATCAACTTTCCGTGGTGGTTGTGTTATGCTGGTTAGAACTCAATTCTCAATGTGTTCAAACTGAACTGAATTCACCTAAACAAAAGAAACACCTAAACTAAAGCAAAATTGAACTGAACTGAACAGGAATGAAATGAAATGAAGTGAACTGAACTCAACAGGACCGAACTGAACTGAACGGAACTGAATTGAATTGAATTCGGGCAGCTTCATCCAGCTGCTCTGAATATTGATATATCTATACGCTTACTCCGTAACACTTCGGATTGTTAAAAATTCTGATATATCTAAATCATTTTTCACCTACCGTCAGTCGCCTTAGTGATGACGGGTTATGATGGAAAATATCTAACAAGATGTTGAACTAATAAACACCATGTTGCGACATATACGTCCAATTTAAGGGAAAGAACGAAGGTACTGTTGATGTGAGCACCACATTTGCCCCGGAAGGTCAATTGCTGGACGTTTACCTAAGAGTAATTTTGAGAGTGAGGCTCGCCTTACGTGACGCTGTGGTTGAATGCATTGGCTAGTAATGTATGCATATTTTTGCACACGCTTGTTTCCGTGCATCACGAGGTCAGCTTGCCTGTTGAATTGTGAAGCGGCGCGTCCGGAATTGATCGAATACTGCCTGGAAACACATGACCTCATCCCTCTTGGACAAGCCTTTTATCGTTGGCTTTTGGTGGGTTGTGACATCCACGCCGATGTCACGAAATATTTCCTGACGGATTTGGCTAAGCGGAAATAAGCGAGAAGAAGTGTTGAGGGAGGTTGTAGATAGACTATAAAAGATTTGTCTCACATCTAAACGAATCACGTTGGGGTTTTGCGTGGCTTAAAGTAACGACCGATAAAAACATTGGACTGATGAAGTTTACATGCCCCCATGAATCCTCGATACCTGTTCTCCACCACACATTAGACTGTTACCTAAAATGATGTTTTATCGTGCTATCAGTTCATTTATCGTGATCAACTGGATAATGAAATGAAACTACAAACCTGAAGTGCACGTTCCAGCTATCGCCAAGCGGCTTCATGTACTTCTCCGGTTGCGTCCTTCATCAAGCGTCGACATTTTGAAAATAAATGCGCCTGGTAAAAGCGCCTTCCATCTACAGAATTCGGTTGGAACTAAGAAAACAATTATGCAACGCTTATTTTTCACAGGAGCTCCGTCAATGCTGAATGAATGAATTGACTTCATAGACTACTCACTGTTAAGAAGAAACTACATAAATCACCTGTTTGCCAGTGCAACAAAGTGTACTGATGAAATTCATTCTTCTGTATATCAGTTTGGAGTATGTAGAAGATTACCAAACTTTTCATGGATTACGCTGAATATCTGAAACTGGACATCATCGCTCATGTGTAGATTTATGCCGTGAACATATACAACCAAACTTGTTGATGGAATAAAGATCATGTTTCAG
>NW_008752024.1:489651-500902 GCF_000715545.1 Opisthorchis viverrini
CTGACAACTTATTAGACTGTAATTGAAATGTGAAGTGGTCACTTAGTTGGTTAAACATCCAGTATCCTGAGTAATTACTGTTCCAACAGACAATTCAAAATATCGAATATTGCGCTGAACACATACTCCTATAGCCATATCCTTCCGGTGCATCACTGGATCATAATGTTCTTGGAGCTATCCGACTGGGAGACTTCCGATCGCCTGAAATAAACAATAAACAGACTTCTTTCCGTTCACTATGAACCCAGATATCGTCTTGTTCTATACAATGGAAAAGCAGCGGTCAACTTGCGGCGCTAATTTAACACCTTATTTCTCACGTGGTTGTGTTGAAAAAATCAGGTTGATCAATGATCATCAGCTCCGATTCCGTTAAACAAACATCAGTGTATAAGATTCCTGTCCACCGAATCACTATTAATATAACCTACGTTTGCTCGTTCACATCCAAGGCACTCACCGTTCACTCACGTTCAGTCATCGTGTAAATCTATGCTTCCTCTGATTAACTTGTAAGCGGTTCATAAATATTCAGCTTCCTTTTGTACCGTAGCACAGAAACGAATGAATCATAAGGTCCCCAAAGCCTTTGCTTGGTTATCCGAAAATTGGCATTGGCTAGGCTTTTATATCTACATGTCTGGACTAGCAACCTTGCTGAACTTGGTCTATGGAACGTGACGTTCCTAATAAAGTATTTTCAACGCTGACCGACAACTTTCACAGGTAACAAAACACGACTGTCCTCTCGATAAATACACTCATTTTCACAACAGTTCGACTTTTCACAAGTGACCCGAATGAATCTCTCCGTGGCATTTTGTGACTCACCATTTCACCGTATTTCATCACGTGACTAAACGCTGTATTCTTCTCTATCTCCGCGTAATGTTCCTTAAGTGTACGCTTTTTTATATCTTCCTGTGTGCGGGTTGTGGACAATGACAACGGGGAGCTACGTGAAGCGGAGAGATCAGCTTGCGCAATTTTAAGACGATTCCGCTATAGGCAAATCGTCGAAACTATCACAAGGGTAAACCAATCGAGGTATGCGAAGACACATGCTGCTAGTAAATTAGCGAGCACTCCGCTGAATCTGGACACCATACATGCACATACAACATATCCCAAGAATTTGATGCTTTATGGTTGTGATCACCACCACCATCACCATCGTCGTCGTCATCATCATTGGGATCAACAACAACACCGGAGATTACTGAGGATTCACTGCCGTACATGAATCATGAATTATTTTTGGTGGAAAAAGAAATGATAATAGAACGGGAAGGGAAAACTAGGACTAGCGTGAAGCATGCACCCGAAACCAAGTCAGACATTTTGGATAGGAACTGGCAGCATGTGGCATATTGATTGATTTCGTCAGATTTTTTGAGACGAGGGCGTTCAGAAGATGCACAGGCATCATAATCATCGTTATCAACATCGGCATTGTTATCATCGTCAACATCAACGTCATAACCGTCAACATCCGTATTCAACATTGATGCTTGCCTGCATGTATTCAATATCCATTTAAAGCCCTATTCAAATGAGAAGAATCAAGATGGGAAAAGTATTTGGGGCTAGCCTACCACAATTATTCTGATGCGCCTACATCAGCAGACAATTACTCGGGCGATCTGAGACGAAAATGATAACAAGAACTCCAATAACATCGATTCAAGGACAATCACGGTGAAAATCAGGCGGTCTCCATCGTAGATTGCGAAATACACTGATTGCAAAGAGACTTTAGCTAGCAAGAATCAGCCAGATATTTAAGCTACTTACTCTCCATATTTGGAAGAAGAACATTTTTAAACATAGAGACAGAAAAGCCAATGGGTTGAACTTTTTTTGAATGCATGCAGGCGAGAGTATCGTTCAACTCCATGGCATAAACCTCTCGCAAGACAAGATGAAAATCCTCGTGAGCTCGAGATGAGTCACTCGATGAGTCATTCGCCAGTGATATGGATCATTTGATTGGAGAATGGGTGGCGTAATGTCCTCAATTAGTGCGGACAAATCAGGCTGTTAGTTGGTCGCTCGTGGCCGGACGGTTACACGTTGCATCTGCCAAGCGCACCACTAATGATTCCCAATAAGGATGGAACAGTTGTACATTGCTTCTCGGCGTTTCATCACAGACTGTTTCCTCATACAGAAATGCAAACACTTCATACCAATAAAGATTCATGCTGTCCCTCTAGATGCGAGAAGCAGTATGTCGTCTTGTCAGGAAGATTTCGGCTGACGCATTCTCCGTATCATCTGCGTCTCATGAGTGACCTATGCGACCAGATTATTTTGTTTATTGTATGATATTTGCTCAGCAGTCTAAATGAATCGACCAAGAAATCATGTTAGTTGAGCAACCTAAACTTACTGAAACGAAAGCTTGGCATTATCATTTGAAGCAACTTGACGAGACCTATCAAACTGGCATTCCTAGGGAAGTCACTCTTGGGGTGAATTATGATCACAGCACCATGCGATCCATTTTTCGATCGATGTGTAGAACTGCTGGACTATAAACTCCCTTTTATAAAGAATTACCGATGTCACGGCACCAACGTGTTTACGTAAGCCTTTTCAGTCTGTTCACTATTTAGCTTCCAATTTAAAAAAAAACTGGCTGCTAAAACCGTGGTTACCAAAATTAAATAAACTTACATATTCTTTCAGGAAGTCTCACCACGGCCAGAGAAGAAAATGAACACGTTGTTATCGGGACCGCTTTTAGTGGACAGAAAGTTTATAGTAATCTTGAAGAGTAGCTTATTGACTGGCGCTCGCACAGATAGGAAATCAAAACAAAATGCCCGCGGAAATGGAAGCATAGCGAACACGTACTTCAGAATATTGTTTTGTACACGCTGCTGCATATAATCAGTTGCTAAATTAAATTCCACTAGGCTACTATTTGTAAAGCCACATGAACACAGGGATGAAAATTTGCTTCTTTGGACGTTCGTTGGTTAATTCTTATGGTTTTCAATGCATGAGCTAGTTTTCTCAACTTGCCGTTAAAAAGGACACAATCAGCTACTTTGAAAACACGCTCTTTTTACCATGATCACATCTGTTTAATGAAATTTCCACATGGTATATACAATACTGAGGAAAATTTTATGACCAAGCTAGGGCGATCATACTTCTTCAGCATGGATATCGAAAACGCCATATGTTTTTATCCAAAACTGATCCGGAAATATTCCGTTTGTTGGTGGTTGATCAAGATGCTGTTCATCCGTTCTCTGCTCGTAATGATCAGCTTGCAAATGTTTCATCACTAACCGAAATGACATCAGGAGTTAGTGGTTGGTTTGGATGTTACTCAATACCTGTTTGATATTATAGGGCTTTGACCGTTTGAAGGGAGCACTAATTTCCCGGGTTCCACAGAGTCGATTTTGAACTGTGCTACGTTTGGTCTGGCATCTCCTGAATTCCACTGCTACCTTATGCAGCTTCTGTCTGAAGACCTTCCGTTCATGGTCTGATTGATCGGATGTCGATTTATGATGTGTTGCATTCTGGCCTTCCACATTCGATCGGCTCTCACCCCAACCTCTGGTTTCGGTAGTACATTTTGATTGGTTGTTTCTGAATTGCTGTTGAGCTGTGGCCTGATTTTTCGGAGTTTGTTTTCGCGAATGCTCTTCCAGTTGATAAAACTTGTTTATTGTGAAGATGAGTTTATCATCTTTGATCACCTATTCTATAGACCATCTCCCGTTCCTTCTTTATCCCAACTAACTACAGGCGGGATCGAAAAACTGGATTTCTTCGACTTAGTATTGGGAAAGCTTTTAACCCCCTTTCTGTTCATTTACTTAAGCAGAAAAGCACAGCAGAAAAATATACCGTGGAGAAACCTAAAACAAAGTTTTTTACAACGTTGGCCAAGTTTCAAAATACAAACAATTAGACTCACAATATGTCAAGTAACAAAAAATACCTCTTTCAAATATGCCCAACAAAATAAACTGTCTGAAAATGTGGCTTTCCAGAAAACTAGCTTGCCACAACAAGATAGAATGTCCGTGACAGGCAGCGGAAACCTAATACTCAAAGCGATAGAAACTAAAGTGCTACAGGTCTATTACCACCAGGTTAGTTGAAACAACTCCTTAATCCGAGCAAACCAAGGTCGACCGACCCCAAATTGTACAAAAGCAAGCAGATGTTAAACCATTCAAAACTCCGCATACCTGAATATTTTTGAAACTTCTGTACAGTGCCGATTGATGTCTATGAATTAATAATAACCCATAATCAGAAATGGAAAAACCGGTTTCTCTCGGAGTGATGCAAATACTTTTCAATGATTTCTGGGAGGCTTACTCAAGGAGATTAGGTACCAAGTTACTAACGAGAGAACTAAACACGCATTTCGTAAATACGGAGGCGGTGACCTGCAAAACTAGAATTCTGGCTGTGATAAGCGGGTGCATCAACAATATCCACTTCCGCGCCAACTCACCTTTACAGCACCTTCTTCTTGTTGGCTTCAAGTTCCATACCCCCTCCAATACTTTCAAGAAGTTATCCCGTGTGACATCCTAAAACGAATGAACATGCATGACCAATTGTTCGTGTGACAATGCTGTTCTTCACCCTCAGCCTATTCACAGCAACCATCATTTTGGCGTCCATTTCCTGCCCGCCAACTTCACTAATATTTTATTCGGGATGATCGCGGTGTGCTGAAAATGCAACATAGGTGAGAAATAGCCGCTATCTTGATATGAGTATCGCTGTATGCTCCGAAGAATTCGAATGGTGGTCTGGTTGTCAAGCATGGCATCTAGATTTGCTCCTCGAGCCTTGTGCTAGTAGCTGAGTAGAACATGAACTTCCAGGAAGAAATACCAAGTAGCTTTCTTCTCTACCTCAATTGGGAGTGAATGCAATATACGTGAGAAACAGCTGCTATCTTGAAGTAAGTATCATTCAACAGCACTCAGCTGAATCACAGCTGGGCATCCCTTATCTGTGATATTCTTTATCTGAATGTGCTCTCCGGTATATCTCAGGATATTACCTTGGAGAAAGCTATTCGAGCACTGTTGAAAAGCTCATACATTCCCTCCTGCACTTTTCACGGTTCTTTTGACAAAAACGCTAGCCTAATCGATAGCCAAAAGCAGAAGGTCTTGGGATGCCTGAGAGTTTTCTCTGACCAGTGTAATGACTAGGGTTCGTTCAAGTGCATTGACCATTCTGTAATATAGTAAAACTGATTAATCTGCCAATCGGCTGGTATTGTGTTTTGATCCGCAGTGTCATTCTAGTGGCATCTTGTGTTACACGATGAAGCGATGCAGGAATTCACTTGAATGCAGCCTGCCGGAACACAGACTTTCATTTCCTCGGTAGTCAGTTATCACACCACTGTAGACATCACCGTGGTAGTAGTCATAGACGACCTTGCTTTTAAACGGATCTCTGGAACAAAAAAAATGAAATGTGTCAGTGAGTCCTCAGGAAGGAATTAACATGTAGGTCGTATGGAAAGAGATGAAAAGCTCATAAATTCTGCTTGAATCGGTTTCGAGGGCATGTTTTTGGCATAAATTTTCACGACTATGAGTGCAATTCTGTCACACATTCGACTGAGTGTTAAATAATAATCCTTTACGAAGAAATAAGTTAGGTATCCTACAATGATCTCCGTACAGTGCTTAAAAAATAAAATTACAAGTTTTTGCAAAAATGTAATTGTCTTAGGTAAATTTACATTCAAACACCACCAGTAGTAGATTATCTAAGCATATCCATATTCAGCACCTTTGAATGTAATTCAGTTGTGCAGGAAACGAAATAGCTAAAGTGGGTAAAACGGAAATTTGCCGACCGAAAGTTCCGTAGTTCCGTCCCTAAGTCTACCTCTTGACTTCTTGGGAGGCTTGGAAATCCTGGCAGTTCCCTAGGCCTCGTGCAAATTTCGTATGTCATGAGAGCTAGGCACCTTAAGGATGCTGGAGCCGAATGAACGATTTCGCAATAAAAGACTTACGATTGTTGCAGTCTTCACGCAAGAACTAACTTTCATTGTTTTTGCAAGGTTTTTCTCCACCTCGGCTGCATTACTAGATTACTAAATTTTCCGCTTTGCTCCAAATCATCAGTCGGCGGATGCGCTAAAACGATATCTAGATATCAATGTACTTCATTTCAGGCTACGGAAACGAGTATTCAAACGAGTACATATCATCATCAACATCGTCATCACAATATGTTGCTTGCTTCAGGGATCTATGTTGTCTACAGTCATGAAAACGCATTAACCAAGAGAAAATCTGATATGACATCTGAAGTGACGCACAAAACCCCATAATTTTCTGCATACCAAATTCAACAATTATATACATGAGAAATACAGCAAAAAATGAGAAGTGTCACAGCCAAACAAAGAAGCGCGTTATCTAAACTCTTCTCGCTACCATATAGCAAAAATCGTACGCGATATTTACTTGGGATTGTTTGCAATATCGTCGTAGGCGAAGGTAATTATATTCTCCGGTGGAAAATTGTTTTCACACAACCATTGATACGCGTGTTAAACGTTCGCCTGAATGAGAACACAGACGACACGTGAATTAATGATAACAGGCAGAGTATGCATGAAGGCTAAAGAAGGTAAGCAGAGTGTGCAGGGTAATCCATACTTGGTGGAATATCAGTTCTTCGAACAGCATTCGGATACATTATCCCATGAACAGGAAGCTGGGAGGGCTTGTGTGGACCACAGTTCTACATTCAGTCGAGTGTCCGCGCAACGACCTGCTCACCGAAGCTGTACAATATTGGCACTTGGCCTTAAAAAGACGTCCGAATTTGTCGTTATCTTGTGTGCAAGATAAACAATCACATTGTGGCGAAACTCAAGGGCATAAATTATTACCCACTGAGTCTTAAGAATGGATACACACGCACTGATTTTGTGTAACATTTTTAATACGATTCTCATATAACCCCATGCAACTGATAGGCGAGCGGATGGGTGGCAATTTAGAGTGTAATATCACAGCCATGGAGAAAACTTGGTAGGACACTACCGTTTGGGGGACCAATAATGCAAACTTACACTTTGAAAATCCTTCTTGCGGGATTTTTATTTGAACTTTGGAGCCTCAAACCAATAGAAAACCAACGGAAACCTACTTGATGTCGGAAAACCAACGGAAACCTACTCGATGTCGATAATTATCCCAGGTGTTCGAACCAGCGGCCAGGACAACCCAGTTCTTTGACGGCTGGTTGTCAAATATGGATGACCAATTGTGGACACCGATGGCTTCTAACAATGCAACGTGGACGATGCGGAACAGGAAAGCAAGAAGAAATGAACAACGGCGCAACATATCCCGGCTTACCTGAAGCTTCATGTGTCTGGCATTTTACACTGAGCGTCCTCTGTGAATCGAACTTTGCGTTACAAATATATGACGATGTTGTGGAAAAGCTATCCACCACAAATCTAATAGGTCTGCGGTACAAAGTTCATGCAAACCGGGTATGAACAACCATTTTCATCAGCTTGTTCAAGGGCCGATTATTTGCTCAAACTTTTTTCAACAATCTGTGCATATTGATGATTTTTGGTCTTTTCTAGGACAAATGTGGATCATTTCAATGAGAGCCTTTTCGCTTCAGACAGTACTGTGTAGCAAACTGAGTCTGCAAGCTGGTTTCACGTAGCGACTTGCTTCTGAAAACTTCGATCCGAGGGCGACAACAATACGGTTTTTAGTATTAAAAGGTCATGGTGGAAATGTGTATTCGGCAAATTTGTTTTTGCAGTGCATCAAGATAAGGCTTGACAAACCGATTGAACTCTCACTGCGTAAAACGCGGTCTTCGTGACACTTCTGGTTGATCTAGGTGAATGCGTAGCAGGATTTTCTTGTGTACTGTTTTGATGACGAAGTGATGATTGAATCATACAAACCCTATTAGTTGGAATGAGTATTGATGCTCCAACAACAGTAGCCTTTTTATTGGTGAAAACACATTTTAGTTTAGAATTCGCTCACCTGAACATGATAGCCTGCTTGGTTTGTTGGCGTCTGGAAGTGAACTGAATCGACGTGTTTTCAATAACAATTTGATTTTCATGGATCCGTGCAAAACGTGAACAACCAGGACGAATCCCCAGACCCTTCCGTCGCCCTTGGTGCTGCTGCTGTTTGCTTATATGCTTTCAGCGGAATGGCAAGTCTAGACAAATGACTGCGACAAATGTCCTCCGGGTATGCTTAAGAAGTCAAGAGAATACGGCCTCTTTATTTCCAATCTGACTGACCCACTTCACTCACTCAAATTCAGATGGAATGAACACGAGTAATCCGGTGTAACGATGACCGGATTCCTGAAACTCATTCGAGAGTGCCCTAAACCTACTGCGACTTTTAAACCACCCGAAGATCGCATTAGGGAAAACACCGAGAAAGCCGGAAAAATCCGGTTGCCTGTTTGACGCTAAGACAGTCAACCAGTCAAGCAAAAACAGACAATGATGGGTGTCCACACAACGCTGATCCAAAAGCCTCGGTTCAATTCAATTCAGGAGTAGGCGATGATATCTGTTTGTTGTGTTGCTTATCAGTGAGTCTTTTTCCAACACTTAGGAGTCTCCTTTGGGTACACCAGATTACCTTGACTGAATGACACACAAGAGAGCTGGAAACAAAAAACCAATAACGACCGGAACCCAACAAAATATCGTCAGTTTTTAGAGCCATTTTGGTGCTTAGCTGCCATGCCATCCAAAGGCAGCACGAGGGCTGGGATACTGCCAGGTTTCCCAAGCCTAGACAGGGGGAGTTGAGAGGTGAAGGTCGGGTTCTAACCACGGATCTTTCAGTCAGTAAATTCGCGCTCTAACCAATTGGGCGTTCCTAAACTCGCGGTCTTGAATCACTACTCAGCACACCAAGAAGCACTGTATGCTAGTATATATTTATCGATGTTAGGGAGAGTGAGAGCGCAGTGTACAAACCGAAGAGCATCACAGCTTGGGGTAGAACAGCGACTTAGAGCTAGGGGATATAGGATGGGTTTAAGTAACCAGCAACTAAGACGGGGATTGTTCGTAATATCAAGGCCCAACAACCAGTCCCCAATCCAGACGATGTTCACCTTTACTTGAGAGTCCATCTGATAAATTGACTACGCTGAAACAGCTAGCAGATGACCTACACCCCTCTGCGGTGTTTCCAGAACAGGGAGTCGAAGAAAGCAACTTCTCAAACTTACGTACTTGGTTGTCCTTGCATTGTGTATATTGACCTAAATTTACTTAATCATGAGGTTGCTGAAAACCCTTCGATAGCCCACGACGTGTTTCCCCTTCAAGTTCGGGCTTATCAAGTAGGCGAAGTCCTCGAGTTTTCGTCAACCATATGTTCTACTTGAACCAGAATGGGACTGTTTTCGAGAAATACACTCAGTTGCAAATCAATTTGGATTTTACGAGAAACTAATCCGATATGGTATTTCATCAAATGAACGTGCTCCACGCAGGCCGCCTCATGTTCCAGTTGGCTCGATTTTCGAGAGTTTGCAGTAGAGTTTCGAATAGGATACTACTCACGAGTTTGCTGAACAGCGGCCATGCAAAGCAGGGTCATCTGATGTCATCAAAATGCTACTGAATACGGCCAACATCAGAGTGGCGTTCCAGAAGGGAAAGACTTTACGCTCGGTGTTGGTGCTTTCGAAGGATCGGCTTCCGGTTGATAAGACTAGGAACTGTGTAAAATAAACTGAAACTATTGTACGAAGGGTTATATAGGTTTGTAGACAGCCAAGGAATTGCACATCAGAATCGGTGAGCATAAGCTGTCCATTATTGGACAACCGAAGACCTGGCAATTGCAGGATATGCATTAGATACTGGGCTAGGAAAGATTTAGAAAATGTGGACATCCTGAGACGGGGTTCACGTTTCACACCACAGCGACTCAGGGTCGAGGCGGTGGAAATCGCCAAGGATCCCAGCGTGAATAGAATGGCGTGGGTAGAACTTGCAAACGTGCGGAGTGCTGTCTTAGATCGGCCTAGATGACGCAAGGCTGTGTGCAGGTAATAACAAAGTGGTCTATGTCTAAAGGTACAAAATCCAACCAGAGTTTGATCCAGTTTAACACCCCTCGAATCCTCCCAAAACCAATGGTCCCGGAACCTTTGGTGAACACAGATAAACGAAGTCTGTGAATGACCCAAGAGCAAATGAACACTAAGTCGTCCAAGACTGAAAAAGCGATGAAGAAAACATCCGGATTCTTCATGAAGTATAATCCTTTCTTCAAATCAATCTACCGTAAATGATAGTCATCCCCACTAACCAACAAACAGTATCATCACACTGAACACCCAGCACTGATCAAGTCGGCTAGTCATAAGAAATCTCACGGAGTGGCTCCTGAATTACGTACTCACTCACTTGGCTTGACGAAGCTTTTGTGACAAAAGCGAAAATTTCCCTAGCAGTAAATCCAACGATTGTTTAAAAACCTCCTTTAAACGATGACTTCTCAATCGATCTCGAACATTTTCCAATTGATTTGTCATTAAATTTATTTTCAGCTGCTGAACACCAGGATTCATGGAGCTTAAAGCTACATGGTCGGCATGGGAACACAAATGATCAGCAAAGCAAAGTGTTTGGTCTTCAGAAATTTGCAGGTTTGACTCTTCCTCGAGATTCGTAGAATTGTCAGCGCTCCTCGGCTTGGCGGTATAGACTGGCTTTACTCATTGGACGCAATCTCAATTGGGACTGTCCTAGCCTCATCATTCTGCCAGTAAATGGAGGAGGGCCTTCGCTGAACGGTTATTTATTCGGAAATGCCAACTGACACGTTACAGACCATTGAACAGAGAAGCAAAACTCTAATCGCCATCTTAGTTACAAAAACTGAACACCAATCTTCTGTCGAATTAGTCATAAGGATCTTTCCTGTAGATTCATTGACTCCACTCATTCGTCGGTCAAATCCAAGCAAATGTTACAAAGTTGCTCCAGGAATTCCCCAACAGATATCCTTTTTTCAATAGACCCAAAGCGAAATTCTACGAATAGCACATACTACTCGCGTGCCTCCCCGTCAGTAGTATCACCATTACACCAACAATCCATAAGTAGATCAAAGGAGGAATAGTTTTACAAGATAACTTAAACTTTCCTATGATATGTGGTCACTTGAGGCGCCTGTCATCATGTCAACTATGT
>NW_008752024.1:501573-502883 GCF_000715545.1 Opisthorchis viverrini
GAAGTCCTCGAGTTTTCGTCAACCATATGTTCTACTTGAACCAGAATGGGACTGTTTTCGAGAAATACACTCAGTTGCAAATCAATTTGGATTTTACGAGAAACTAATCCGATATGGTATTTCATCAAATGAACGTGCTCCACGCAGGCCGCCTCATGTTCCAGTTGGCTCGATTTTCGAGAGTTTGCAGTAGAGTTTCGAATAGGATACTACTCACGAGTTTGCTGAACAGCGGCCATGCAAAGCAGGGTCATCTGATGTCATCAAAATGCTACTGAATACGGCCAACATCAGAGTGGCGTTCCAGAAGGGAAAGACTTTACGCTCGGTGTTGGTGCTTTCGAAGGATCGGCTTCCGGTTGATAAGACTAGGAACTGTGTAAAATAAACTGAAACTATTGTACGAAGGGTTATATAGGTTTGTAGACAGCCAAGGAATTGCACATCAGAATCGGTGAGCATAAGCTGTCCATTATTGGACAACCGAAGACCTGGCAATTGCAGGATATGCATTAGATACTGGGGTAGGAAATATTTAGAAAATGTGGACATCCTGAGACGGGGTTCACGTTTCACACCACAGCGACTCAGGGTCGAGGCGGTGGAAATCGCCAAGGATCCCAGCGTGAATAGAATGGCGTGGGTAGAACTTGCAAACGTGCGGAGTGCTGTCTTAGATCGGCCTAGATGACGCAAGGCTGTGTGCAGGTAATAACAAAGTGGTCTATGTCTAAAGGTACAAAATCCAACCAGAGTTTGATCCAGTTTAACACCCCTCGAATCCTCCCAAAACCAATGGTCCCGGAACCTTTGGTGAACACAGATAAACGAAGTCTGTGAATGACCCAAGAGCAAATGAACACTAAGTTGTCCAAGACTGAAAAAGCGATGAAGAAAACATCCGGATTCTTCATGAAGTATAATCCTTTCTTCAAATCAATCTACCGTAAATGATAGTCATCCCCACTAACCAACAAACAGTAACATCACACCGAAAGCCCAGCACTGGTCAAGTTGGCTAGTCATAAGAAATCTCACGGAGTGTCTCCCTGACTGGCTTAAAATCCAATGAAACTACATACACGCCCATTGCTTTTGTGACAAAAGCGAAAATTTCCCTAGCAGTAAATCCAACGATTGTTTAAAAACCTCCTTTAAACGATGACTTCTCAATCGATCTCGAACATTTTCCAATTGATTTGTCATTAAATTTATTTTCAGCTGCTGAACACCAGGATTCATGGAGCTTAAAGCTACATGGTCGGCATGGGAACACAAATGATCAGCAAAGCAAAGTGTTTGGTCTTCGG
>NW_008752025.1:0-10039 GCF_000715545.1 Opisthorchis viverrini
GAACGAAACTAAGAAGGATTTTAATTATGGGCACTACATGTATCGAGAGCCAAAGCGAGCGGCTTTCTGGCGAATCGGTAGCTACATTTTCTGCCTCTCGTATCACAGAGTCCAGCTTGGCTTCTATTCACGTCAGCTCTACGGGTGATTTTGTAGCAAACGAAACCAGCAGATCAGAAACATGCGTAATTGCGGGTACGAAGCAGAGAGTGAAGATGGATGTGACATCACTCAACTGGAAAATATGTGGGACCGATTGGGTAGTCATCGTTTCAGAGAGGTTTGGTAAATAAATTGTTTACCAAACTTCTCTGAAATGGATATGACGTCCTTAAGAACCACAGCAGATTTGTCTGTAAATCTTGATGAGTCTTTTGAGATTGCATCATGCCCATTGTAGGCATCACTGTGGTCATGCACGCCGTTCTAGTTTGCTGAAGACTAATTCCAGAACGTCCCATGCGTGATGAATACTGATTGAGGTGAAACGCTGAGGTGGGAATGGGACATAATTATTGTTGAAAGAGGCAACACGCGAGGCAGTGTATTGGAAAAGAATTGAGGCGAGAAAAAAGAGCAGTGTGTGCACTGTCGGTTTTTCTCATGGATATGGACAGGCGATTGAACAAACTGAGGAAAACATCTTGTGACGAATCAAGCAGACCTTTGTGTGACATCATAAACGAAAAATTCAGCTGGTTTTCAGATGAGTTTCCCGTCAAAACCAAATTGGCATGCAGCTGAGTGTATTTCACTGAACCCAATCTTTGTTCTAAACCATAAATCTGTCAAAGACACAGGTTTCGGTGGCAACTATGGACTGGTTCCTAAATCGTATCAAAGGGGCGGAGGCATTGGCAACACAGTGAACACAATAAAAATGCCTGTGCTCATTCAAACGGTCGAATCGGAGGTACATCGGTTGGAATTAATGGACATAAGCACAAAGCCGGCGGTGAATTGAATCAGATCAATGGTAGAGTAGGACGGAAATGGGAGGTCGTAAGCAGTGGAGTTAGTAGACGTCTGGATTCCAGTCAGAAAGAGCATGGGATGAGAGAAAATGGTGCGCAAATTTACCATTGCAATCATCACTTAGAACGTTGGTGAAAACTAGAGTGAACGATCCATTTAATTTTAGGAAAAGGGAGCTCGGTTTTTTCTAGTGGATGTGTTTGTCATGTGTGAAGAGAACAATGAGCAATACAACCCGCTAAACCCAATAGGGTACCAAGTTCACGAAGGAAGAGGATCGCTTCCCCGTTCCAGGACCTATCAGGCACCTACCTGCCTGAGTATCCCTTCGTGGAAGATTAACCTTTCCTGTTCACTTCCCGCAGGGTTTCGCTTGCGAAGATGGTCGGCGCACCTCGACCTTTGGGGGCGAGATGGCCCAAGTGGTTAAAGCGCGAATCTACTGGCCGGAAGGTCTGTGGTTCGAACCCGAACTTCGCCTCTCGACTTCCCCTGTCTAAGCTTGGGCAACCTGGCAGTATCCCAGCCCTTGTGCTTTCCTTTGGGGGCACGGCAGTTAGGCACCGGAAAGGTGCTGCAGCTGAACGTTTTGCGAAGATGGTTCACTTTGAAAAAAATATCGACCACATTGATATTTTTCAGGGCTTTTTTAGTTGGAGGTTCCTTATAGGGTGGGACATCTGTTTTGAAGACGTTGTTGCAAATGGTTAACGCTCTTTATCTATCACAGGTGTTTCCTGAATGGGTTCTCATTCTACTTAGGGTGTACTGTGTATTATGGCGCATCCTAAGAATTATGTGGCAAGTGCAGCATCCTGTCACAGGTTACCCCCAGGATTTCACCTGCCTGTTTCTCGATCGGGCCATCAGGTTCGCCGAATTAAGGATATGATAAGATTTCCCGATCCTTGAAAAAGCCTGAGGATTCCTGGGGTTTTAAAAGATATGCTGTCCAATCGGTTTGAAGCCGGTATCCTTCAGTTGATCTAGTTGATCAGAATGGGTCATACTACCCTGCCGGAAGCTTTAGCGGACCGTGATGTCGGTCTCTCATTCAACACTTGGACATTTAATGGTGTATTATGTACAGTGTCCTTGATTTGAATAGAAACGACACTTCCTTGTGTGACTGTGTATCTCATCTTCACAACTTTGTAACTACCAATACAGCATGATCGTATTTGCCCTATAATGTGCGGGTTTCGTGCCCCGTTCCTTCCGTCCTTCATTCCCCGGTTCTTCGACTGCTTGGAGCTAGCCATTAACATTTTATAGCTCAAAACTTGTTTTATTTGTGGGCGGTGATCAGAGTAAGAGTAGGCCGGGTGGCTTATAGGAACTGCGTCAAACATACCGCCTCGTAGTTGCCGGGCTATTCCCATTCTAATCGTAAGAAATAGAGAAAGGAGTGAATGCCAGCACGAAGTCACTGACTGACGACTGTCGACAGCGAACTGATAAAGTGGACAGATTGGGCACATTGCTGTATCCTTACTGTATTCATAAAAAGTGAACGAAACTGTAGGAGGTGGAACCAATGCACCTTCGGTACATAGACCATCAACAACAATAAATACAGCTACTCAGTATGCTGAATATGTAGGTTTTATGAAGATCGATCAGTTGTGGTGATAGTCCGTCAGAAATACTGCCATTAGTGCTACTGCCTCGGAATTATGGTTTTTACTGGAAGAATATAGCATTTGAGTTGTGACTCAGTGTTATCATCGTCACCATCATCCTTATTTTCTGATCACTTTTGCTTCGCCGGCAGATTGCTGTGTCAGTTTGTTCAAATAAAACAAACAGGACGGGGCCCACCACACACCCGAGGTGTCTGAGTTCATCTTACCGTCGTCTGATTGAGGTTTTCATTTTCCTTTAAAGATGTTCGGTGCGAATCTATGTTGCATCGAATCTTAGAACCCTTTTCGGTCTAATCCTGACGATATGTTCGTTTTTTTACAGAAACCGGTGGCGGAAAATGACCCTTTTTCTCCCTGGTTTCATTTCCTTTGAAAGACTCGTTCCTCTGTGTTATTGGTCAATATGGTTGTTACTTTTTTGTCTGTTGAGACAGTACAGTTCTTTTGTTATTAATTTTGTCTTACTTCTCGGTTACCTCGTTTGACTTGTTTAAATTGTCCCACCTTATCGAACTCTAGTCCGTGTGGAATGCTTGTATGACGTGGATTGATCACGATCCAGCGACACGGACGACCTGTCTTCCCGCGCTGTTGTCGCACGTTCGCCTGCGGCATCTGGGTCAGGACTTCCTGAAAACTCAACTCACTCAGAACTCTTACATCCAGGTATGTTCAACTCACTTAACGAATGCCCCAATATTTGTATAGTATAGGATTCTAGATGTATGTTAATCATTCCACATAGAGAGCGGGGAGTATTTGGTCTCCTTCTAAGTGGATCGTTCGCCAAATCGCAGCGTTTCCTGTGTTCATTTATATCACAAGTCAGGTGTGAGTACCGTCAGTGTCAACTTGAGTGAGCGACCTGGAGCCGGCAAATTAAACATGACTTCAGCTAATCGGTTCAAATGTAGTGGTGCCGCTTTGACTAATCGGGTTCCGACTTGATTTCCAATATGATATGCCGACTATCCAACCCATCCGCATCTCGGTAGGAATCAGATACCATAAAACTAAGATGGATTATGCTACAATCAACCCTACACATTATTACGTTTTGAAAGTGATGCCATCAGGTGTATTAAACATTGAATTGGTTGGATGTCACAATTTTTAGACAGGCAGGCGCATCCCTAAGAGCTTTTCTACACTAAGCCCTCAGCTCTTGTTGGGGTTCATCAGGTAAACATAGGTGGATCCGGTCACTTGACTAATGCTCTCCGGATAGTGGGATTACTTCGTCGTTTTGTCGAGGTTATTTTCCCGTCGTTCAAATGTCCAAGTTATCTGTCGAGGTCCCCATGCTGCTTCTCCGTTTACCGGGCTGTGATTGTGAACTAAGTCTGCTCTTGATTTCTTGGTCTGCCATTGTTGAATACCTTCGAAGAGTCCGGTTATTCCTTACTTGTCATTATCCATGTTAAACAGAGAGATAAGTTCAGTCTTACTTTTCCCAACGCACTCATCTTGTCCACAGGAAAATCGTTTGGCTCAAGACATGATCAGACGCACCTTGGCTGGTGGGACGGATCAGGCACCTCGCCCGGCTACTCTAAAACGTCCCACGTTGATCGTATTGGGTGGTCTGAACAGCTGCATCCTGAATTGCATGCAGTCATTTTCTCCCACAAAGACCTCGTGGTTGCCATGCCCTTCAATGCCAGTGGATAGTTTGGCTTGGTTCTCTGTTGCTGTAGTCTCCAATATTCTGTTCGTAATCGGAGGTATCAAAGTGAGTTTCCGTAGTTTTCGGTACGCTATGTTGTCGCCCCCCCCGATTGTACTTTCAGCCTCGTTATTCACTCATACGACAATGGTCCTTCCCTTCTTTGAGTAAGCCCAAATGGCATTACGTGTTGCGATGTCTCCGAATGATTCACATGAGGACGGCGGATAATGAAGCACATCACAGTTCTCGGGGAATTTTAGAGGTTCTCTGTGATCAGTAAACGCGGCTCCTAGTGTTTGCCCCATGAAGGACTTTGGAGGTTGTCTTTTCTTCGTTTCCTCCCTGTGGACGTGCAACACAGCCGTTTTGAAGAATTTGTATCGAACGAATGCTCAATAGAACGATATTATCTGATATATCGTATATCCGTATGTTATTAATCTGGCACTAAGCCCCACATTCATTGAAATGAATTGTTCAGACCGGCTGGTTCATCCGACCGCAGGGTCATTTTTTGATTGACTACTAAACACTCTTCTGAATCCCAGAGTCCCACACACTATTATCATCTGGAAAACCCTTTCAAAGAACGCGTTGCGTTGCTGTGACAAGCGCGGGCGTTGCTATCGAAAACATGTCAATGTTCATTTTCATTGAGTCGCTAACTTGCATATAGACGGGGTAGTCCATCAAATGAAGAAAACACTATTATTCCCTGTAGATAATCCCACTACCGATCCGGAAACTATCGTAGCTCAGAAATTGAGAGCAAAAACATTGTTGGTGGTGCCCCGGGGCTGTTTCGACTGTGGTTATGGAAGCGGCAAAGAAAGCCGGTAGATAATCCCACTGTCGATCCGGGAACTATTGTAGCTCAGAAATTGAGGTCACAAACATTGTTGGTAGTGCTCCGGGGCTATTTTGACTGTGGTTATGGAAGCGGCAAAGAAAGCATTGTTTGGTTGTTTGTGTTTTTCAAGTACAACTGCAGACGTTAACTGCTACTCTGAAGCCGAATAGGGCGGATGTATATAAATACGGACAAACACGTGTTGTGGCCTTAGGTATGAAATCTCACGCAACATCACTTCTATATCGGTAGGCGTGTGGTCGCTGTCTTTTCACGAGACTTGTCAACTTACTTTTACGAGAATTCTAAGCAGACGTGCGAATGCTAGTGGTCATAACTGTCGCCAAGCCCTCTGAAAACTTTCCGAAACAACTTACAACTCACACGTGAACTTCAGTGGCGCTCTTCAGTGTCCCGAAAGTGGTTAGTTAGTTTGAACTCACAACTTTACCCATGATTCTGAATAGTTTTCCACATTTCCAATCCCCTTATTTCATTTCAAATGGGCTTATTTAGCATCGTCAAACACATTTTGTTTGCAATAAACATTTCACCCGTTCTATGAGTTTTGTTCGAGCGAGATTTTGCGGTACGAATGTTCCGTAATTTGACTAATCGTTCATAACATAATTACGTGGTTATCGACACTTCATTGCTTTCATTGAATTTGCTGATCGTCGCATTGTTTTCAGGCTGGGAACATCATGTCCACCGTGTATTCCTATTCACCATCCCTCGGTCTTTGGTCAGAGTGCTGTCCAATGCCCCAGGCCAGGGCACGTCACGCGGCTGTCGCAGTGGGAAGTTCGCATATATTCGTTTTCGGTGGAATAACACTTACGCAACGTGGCATAGATCTGTCCAGAAACGGTGGTTCTGATCCAATCCATGTGGAAGATGGCAGACTCGATCGAATTGTGCCGAATTCGTATCAGCGCACAGCCGGCAGCGTACCGATAGTGAGCATAGCAAATACAATTATTCGCTATGATCTGTGCACTGATTCGTGGTCCACAGTTGGGCGATCTGGCCAGCCTAGGCTGGAATCCCGCGTTGTGGTCGTGGATGAAGGAGGCAGCGGTGGCAGTTTGACGGCCAGTCCGCCACCCGTCGAACTCTCTCCGTGTGTCGTTGACTGCACGTTTGGTCCAGACGGTTCCAATTTATCGGTTTCTGGTGAGCTAGCTGGTAGGTTCATTTTCGGAATTATTTTTGACTCACTCAGTACTGCAGCCTAGCGCTCTCACTGTCACATGGTTGTATTTTTTAACCTCTAGCATCCTCGAATGAAGTCCGTTCTTCTGGGAACTTCGTACGGGACAATGGTCACCGACGCCGCCACTTGTCATCACACACGCACGCCGAGCGTACGCTGGTCGAAATCGGTGGGGTTTCCGAAACGCACCCCCAGGGTACCGATCAAGTGATGTTGTACAGCCTCCGTTCAGACTTAACTGTCACTCCCACGGGGGACTACATCAAACTTCCACAGGCTTCACGGTATATTAATGCGACTGTTCGACAGGTAAGTAGTGTATTTTCGATGATTCAGGGCTGTTCGTTTCCAACTGGGATGCAAAATTGATAGTTCTTAGTATTACGAACTGTCGGCATCCCGCAGACTTTGTCTTTTTGCTGCATTATTCAAATGGTTAAAATAGACCCACTTTTTTAAATTTGTCAGAAGGCTTCGAAGAATGTTTAGTTTCAGACGTGGCTGTCCTCTTATTATTGGTCCTATTTTCGGTGAACACAACTCTATCAGTTGGAACCGACGCACACTTTGTTGTGGTTTGCTGACGGTAGTGCAACTTCTGTGACGGTTCTTGGCTTCTGGCTTCGCCCACTACGGTATATCAAAAGGCACGGTAGCTTGATACAGCCCTTGGTGGAGACAAAAGAAGATCATTACATCCGTGTTTATATGTAGTGTATTCCAAAAGGTCGCGCTAGAATCTTCGTGAGGGAGCGAGAAGCGTCGAGAGATAGCCCTTTGTGGAGACAAAAGAAGATCATTACGTCATTATTTATACATAGAGTATTCCAGAAGGTCGCGCTGGAATCTTCGTGAGGGAGCGAGAAGCGTCGAGCTATAAATACTCGATCCAGATTGGCTGACATTCTGACTAGTCATGGGATGCTTTCGTTTAGTCTGTAGGCCGCATGTGACACATCCGTCCAATCGATGTGATATTCCGCTATCAAGGCCGACAGACTTCGAACACGACTTATGGCTGTCCAACCGGAACTGAAGACAGAAACCGTCCAACATATTTAATCATGCTCCAAATTAATGTCCATGAGCGAACCCGTGTGGTGAATCGATTAAGGCACGGTTTTCCAATAGCTCCACTGTCACTTAACGTATGACCTTTACCCCGACCGCTGGGAAATTCTTCTGTTCTCCTTGACTAATAAGATTTCTCATGGTCTTTTCTGACAAGCACTCATTTTCCACGAAATTGTGCATTGTGCGAAACAATCACGTGTTTCTGCTCATCATTAGGTGTGTTAGTGTTATTTCTTTCCCGCGGGATTACTGGTTTGAACCTGACACAAGTTTTTTCGTTGATCGTGTCCACGTTCGGCCAGTCTGGCAGTATCCCAGCCGGCACATATCTTTCCAACTGTACACGCAGTTGATCGGCATGATTTTGGACAGAAAAATTGGCATTCTTCCTGAAAAAAAAACGAAACTGAACTGTATCTACACTGCTTGAAATGTATAGTTACTGTTATGTAGGGAAGGAAACTGTACAGGTCAAAATATCAACAGAACAATTTGGCACATAATGATGTTTCAGTACCTAGCGAATTAACCCGAGTTAGCTATAACAATATTTGCATTGGTTATTTGAAAGGAACACCAAGTAATTTGGTTCAGTTTGTTTTTGAGACGAAAAGGGGACCAGTCTTTCGGGTTGCATTTTAACCCTCCTGCTGATTCTAAGGGAGTGTCATCAAAAGATATAGTTTTTAGCAGCTATCTGTGCGTTTACAACAGTAATTAGGTCCCAGAATGTCTCAGACGAGCAGCTCGGTAAGGGTCAACAATGAGTATGTGTAATATGCTCTGTCTGATTGGGCGAATAAAATCATCTGGGTTCAACGACAGTGGTTGTTCAAAGACTCCCTACACTTCCCTAGTGGTTCACAGGTTGCAAAGGACTGGATTTACAAACTCGAACACTATTCAGACCATACTGGGATATCACTCGCACCATATCATCTTGGGGGGGGGGCGAGATAGCTCAAGTGGTTAGAGCGTGAATTTACTGATCGGAGGGTAGTTCGAACCCGACCTCTGCCTCTCGACTTTCCCCGTCTAGGCTTGGGCAACCCGGCAGTATCCCAGCCCTCCTGCTTCCTTCGGGTGGCATGACAGCTAGGCATCAGAAGGGCGTTATAGCTGAACGATTTTTTAAATTTTTTTTTATATCATGGACTTTCTATTCGGTACGGAGATGAAGCACCCATGTGTGTTGTTCATGATTCTGGTGATTTTAATCAGGTGTTGTTGTAACGGAGAAAAAATATTTTTATCATAGGGACATCGCTTTCCACCACACCTGTTTACTCTTGTTTCCTATCCCTTCGCTCCACAGTCCAGTAACTTGGTTTATCTATTCTGGGAACGTACCAGCGAGCTGTCGGTGCTTGATCTCACCCGGCGCACCCTTCGGCCTTTGGCTCCGTTAACCGAGAACCATGCAGGGTTAAGTTCTACCAGAATCCACTGTGGTCTCGCGTGGGTTGGCTCGCAGTTATACGTAGTTGGAGGCTTTTCTGAATTCGCCAGTGACGATCGCCGTCCCATTCTTCCACGAGATGATGTACATTGTTACGATCTAGAGAGAAACAGCTGGTGAGTTGCTTTTCGCGCCCCTTGTGGTTTATGACAGAAGTGTATCAGCATCGGGAAAAGTGCCGGTCTCTTGGTTTTCAGACTTTGTTCAATTAGGTGTGAGTTAATTTATCGGCCGTGTTTGGGAGGTTCGTTTTCCAGTTGATCCCTAAGGTGACAATCAAGCGATTTTCCATTTTGGACTGGTCGTTCATCATATCCTCAAGTTCCTTTCAGTGTACTGCATAGTTAGGTTCATGGTCTGAATGGATTTGGTTTCGTGTACGTTTCCTTCATTTGAGTGACGCTTTTGAACGCCCACCATACTTAGTTAATTGTTCGTTCTGCCGGACATAGAGACGGGAGCTTACCTTGATTTGACGGTTTGCGCATCTCAGCAACCTACTGAGCCATACTGGGGGACACTCACAGTCTCTCACACCATGTTGGTCAATGGTTAGAGGTCTGACAAACAGTCTTCTGGTCCTCCACTTTGGGAGTTGGACCATGTGGCGAATTGTTCCGTAGAAATGGCATTTCATTTGTATATCCCGCTAAACGCCCTGGTTTGTGGTCGGCCTTTTCAGCCGAAGACTTTGGTTGAAGACCCTAATCGTCTTCTTGTCCAGTTCTGCGCGCCCTGACAGTATCCCAACCCACGTCCAACCTACGTCGAACAATAAACTCATGCCACATCGGTCGAGTGGTGTCTGCCGGGCATGTACTCATAGGGTGTCCAAGACGACACAAGCAAGCAGTAGGCACCCGGATTCAATCGGAGTGCATTTTGTTCCGTATGCTTTGGATACTCACATGTCGCAGACCTTGTGTAACTTTTCATTTTACTTCATCGGCAGGTAGGTGAGCTTAGCGCGGCTACGACTAAAGTGAGTGACCGTCTCGGGTTGGGTAGTAGGTACACGGACAACGGGGAACACCTGGTGCAGATAAGTGCTGATCACATAATGTTCCTTCGCAATACCCATTTCCGGAACGACTGTGTAGCGCTCACTAACAAACTACCTCCAGACCCACAAAGACCACACTGAGACCAT
>NW_008752025.1:10253-25357 GCF_000715545.1 Opisthorchis viverrini
AGCTGTCGGTGCTTGATCTCACCCGGCGCACCCTTCGGCCTTTGGCTCCGTTAACCGAGAACCATGCAGGGTTAAGTTCTGCCAGAATCCACTGTGGTCTCGCCTGGGTTGGCTCGCAGTTATACGTAGTTGGAGGCTTTTCTGAATTCGCCAGTGACGATCGCCGTCCCATTCTTCCACGAGATGATGTACATTGTTACGATCTAGAGAGAAACAGCTGGTGAGTTGCTTTTCGCGCCCCTTGTGGTTTATGACAGAAGTGTATCAGCATCGGGAAAAGTGCCGGTCTCTTGATTTTCAGACTTTGTTCGATTAGGTGTGAGTTAATTTGTCGGCTGTGTTTGGGAAGTGCGTTTTCCAGTTGATCCCTAAGGTGACAATCAAGCGATTTTCCATTTTGGACTGGTTGTTCATCATATCCTCAAGTTCCTTTCAGTGTACTGCATAGTTAGGTTCATGGTCTGAATGGATTTGGTTTCGTGTACGTTTCCTTCATTTGAGTGACGCTTTTGAACGCCCACCATACTTAGTTAATTGTTCGTTCTGCCGGACATAGAGACTGGTTTGACGGTTGGCGCACCTCAGCAACCTGCTAAGCTATACTCAGGAGTCACCCCGAGGCACTCACCGAGTCTCACACCAAGTTGGCCAATGGTTAGGCGTCCAAGACGATACGAGCAAGCAGTAGGCACTCGGATTCAATCGCAGTGCATTTTGTTCCGTATGCTTTGGATACTCACATGTCGCAGACCTTGTGTAACTTTTCATTTTACTTCATCGGCAGGTAGGTGAGCTTAGCGCGGCTACGACTAAAGTGAGTGACCGTCTCGGGTTGGGCAGTAGGTACACGGACAACGGGGAACACCTGGTGCAGATAAGTGCTGATCACATAATGTTCCTTCGCAATACCCATTTCCGGAACGACTGTGTGGCGCTCACTAACAAACTACCTCCAGACCCAAAAAGACCACACTGAGATCATTTACCGGTGGCGGGGGTCGATCACTGCTTGCCGCCCTTCTGGAATGCCTGCACAGACAGACCACGCACGCGTATATTGCTACTTTTCATTACGCGTTTAATGTCTACGCGAAACACGCACTCCTTGCTTAGACTTTGAGAAGCTCATGAACCCAGAAATAAAACAAATTTATCAGAACTTACTTCTCCAGTGGTTGCCTGCTGATCTGATATCGGGTATTAGCCGTTACTGGAAACAGATATTCACTGCTGTACGTCATGGAGGGACTTATACCTGCGGCATAACCCAGCCGGTCCATTCCAAACTTTGTTTCCTTGATGCAACCATGGCTTTGCTCAAGATCTGAAGACATTCCTTCAGGCCGCAACCCAACTTGACGCATTATCCAATACCAGGTAAAACTGTGTCCGTGCGGTCGGGAAAGCTTGACGGACCCGAAAAGTAGGAATGAAAGAATCGAGAATTGTCAGAAATGTACGCAGGTTGTTGCAGTTGACTGGATCGACAAGCCCTCCAGGAACTCTTGTCATTGAGACCACCAAAGGTCATAGTGGTTCTCTGCTATCCAGCAAAGGATAACGTTTGGACTGTCGGCCAGATTACTTCACACAACAATTCCATTGAACACCACCTTTCGCCCGGACTACTGGACTACAACAGAGAAGTGAGCTGTGAATATGGAACCCCCTTCAGCCTCAGAAGTGTTCCAGTGCATATCTCTACTCGAGCGTCATCACGCCGCTGATACTGACGAACTTCCGTCCACTCTGTTTAAGGACGGTGGTGAATTTTCTAGCCAGTGTCTGTCTAACCTATTTGCGCCCACCTGGGAGAATGAACCCGTCTCAGACAACTTGGGTCAACCGATAAGTGTTTATGTTCGAAAACGGTAGTCGCGATGAAGATAGTAACCACAGGTGCATCAGTTTGACTCCCATTGTAACAAGTCCTCTGGCACCACTGATTCTCTGTCGTCTTAAGGCGTCACGCGAAACATTATCCGGTAGGTGCCAAGCGCGATTCCGATTTATTAGAGAATGCAGTTACCACATCTTCGCACTCCTTCAAGGGTTAAAACAATGCTATATCTGCAGGCTTGACTTCAAGGGTGTGTTCCATTCTGTCGATTGATCAGTGCTTCTAATTACACCGTCTCAACAGAGAATGTTCCAGAAGCCTGTCAGCATAATCCGGTCCTTATATTCACATACTTCCGGATGTGTGATGAACTTTCCGAAAGCTTCCGTACAAAATATGGTGTGATGTTCACTCTCTGCGTTCTTGTTCAACTTCATCACTGATGAAAAAATGAGGCGAACGCAGAAATGTATTCGAAATCCCGGTGTTTAAGCAGTGAAAAACTTGTCGATCTGGCGTACGCGGATGGCGTCGTCCTAATCTTTGAACACGAAGACAAACACTATTGACTAGACTATTTACCAACATACAGTTTTTCAATAGGTGCCACAAGGTGCATTATCATGCTTCAGAACCTATGGTCTCTGAACATTTCGGGGAGAGGCACTGGAGGTTATGGAGAGTGTTCCATACGTTCTCAACTCGTGTTGGCTCTGACGGTAATACCTCAAAATTAGTGCATGAATCTCAAAGACGTGAATCACATTTGCTACTTTGCGCCACAAGAGTCGCATATATTAGGCTGTGGTGTCGTACGGTTGGTTCGAGGCATGGCCCTTGCGGACAGATTATCGGAGGCTTCTTGAGGGTTTTGACTACAAAAACACTGTTGTTGAATGGGATCGATTTATTCAAGACGAAGCATTTACGATGCAGCAGCTTCTTGGGTTGCGGAAAACACTCAGCATCATCAGTTGTATTCACTGGGCCATGTTCTACCTATTTCAAAATATCATCCACTTGGCTGAGTGTTATTCTCCATGGCCTTTTCAAAGTGGTGCAAGCGAGGGAGTGTGTGGAAGAGGTTACTATGAGTTTGGGTGTCGATGATGTGGTTCACTGTCCATGATTGGGTCCCTGTGACTGTCTTTGTGTTTGGCTGGAAACATTTTTGGAAATGGTGACTAATCGGTGTCATTGGCGTTGGTGCTGTCAGTTTCTTTCCAGATTGTCCGATTGTGCGCTTGGATGCGTAGCTCCTTGAAATGCTTGCGGTAGGCTGGTACTTAGTCCCTTCCTTATCCACTCCTTTATCCCTATACTTTAAGGTTTTAAGCATAATTAAGCAAATCCTAAGATTGTACGACATCAGTTGTGGGGGGGGGGGTCGAGATGGCTCAAATGGTTAGAGCGCGAATTTACTGACCAGAAGGTCCGNACCAACCCACCGCTACGCACTACTACGCTCCACAATAACGCACTGATGATGTCACCTCGATTGGTGATGAAACGTTTGCAATCAAATTGCCCAGCTCAGCGAACAAGCCAACGACCACCATCTACGATACCTGAGCTACCAACATTTTCCTCTATAGAATGGCTCAAATTGTTAGAGCGCGAATTTACTGACCAGAAGGTCCGTGGTTTGACTCCGACCTCTGCCTCTCGACTTACCCTGTCTAGGCTTGGGCAACCTAGCAGTATCCCAGCCCTCGTGCTTCCTTCGGGTGTCATGGCAGCTAGGCACTGGAAGGGTGTTACAGCTGAACGATAAGAAAAAATAACATCAGTTGTGGTGCATCAGAGTGAACACCGTTGCTGCTGTCTCTTATGTTGATGACCAATCAGCACTCTCTGAGACTGGTTTGAAAAGTGCAACCTTCTACGAGGCTGCAGCATATAAAACTGACGTCTTTAACAGGATAAGATAGTAGTGAGAGGTTTTGTATCTGGCTCTAGAGAATGCGAACTTTGAATTATGGACAGGCTTCAATAGTTTCCAGAACACTTGAGGCTGCTTACCCAGTGACACTTGAGGCTACCCAGTGACGGGCCATGTCGCATGGATTGCAACGAAAACTGGACCGTTCAGCGGGAATTGAGAGCATCGAGTAACATGTCGTAGAAACCGTAACCAGTCATGCGCTTGTGTGTTGTGTTGTTCAACAGACATCCATTTCATAAAAACGCTTGATTGCTTTGTTTTGCCACTGCTTCTACACGGTCACACTCGTCAATTCAACTGTCGCTAGATCAACCAAGTAACTTTTAATCTAATCGGCGAAGGACACTCAGTTGGTGTCAACTAAGACTCATCACAGGCTTAACCGGTCGTGGGCTGTCGAAGAGTTTTCAACTGCCTCATGAGTAGTATTTTCCGTCGGGAAAATCCTTCCCGTGTAGCAGTTTACCTCTGCATGCGCCCTCTGGGAAAACCCTACAAAATGTAGCTCATAGCGAATGGCCCCCAAAAGTTGGAAGCTAGTCTTTGCCTGGTCTCTAAGGTGCCCTGTTCTGAGGGGAACATTGTGTAGTAGCAATAAAAATAAGAATGGTGAACCAATAGTATTTGTTATCATTTTCTCGGTATTGGCATTGCCACTATTATTGTCTAGTTGTTCGATCTATTATGCTTGGTTGTTAGCGTGCACTGGTGGTTCAGGTAGACGGATCGACTTTCCATACGCCCCTCAGAATTTTTGAGATAGAAAAGAGAAAAAGTATATTTGTATTGACGTAAACCCGGTTGTGCGTTCTCGATGGAAATGCAAATACTTGCTCACCTGGTATCCAACTGAGCCGATAGGCTTGTTTCGGTGCTAATTTTCTTGAGAACCGTTAACTGTGTTAACCGCAACGTTGAATTCATTTCACCTTACTGTGAATATTTTTGTACTTTGATCAACACGTTCCTCATCATAAGGCGAATGTTTTATCGTCCTGTTCGGTCGCTATTTTTCTTCCTATGATCCGCAGACTTCCACTTTCGAAATGTCATCCTCCCCAGTTCCCTCATTTGGTTGTCATGACATATTGTACCGACTTACTCCAAAGTCATAGGAACTTTGATTTTGCGTTGGGATTTGGAAAAAAGTAGGCGCCATCCTGACAGAAGGGTGATGCGAATGAGTTTAAAAACCGTTCTGGAATGCAGACCGTGTACATGTGTGCCCGTTTGCCGTGTGGGATTTCGCTTGTTCATCACGATGTGTTTGAGTGTTCTACGTGTGTGCCGTGGGTTCAAAAAGGACGCTCGCTTATATCGGGCGGAAATACGTTGAGTTTTTTTAGGGTACCACCGCATACTTTGGGATTATTTATCAACCTATCTGTGCCCCGAAGCTTGGTGAACTAGTCATGTTGTTAGTGGCATGATTTCGGTTGAAAATTGTCGATCCAAGTAAGACCAACTAACTTAGGAGAAAGTTTCGAATAAAAGTCTGCAATAACATTCAGAATGGGCCATGTCAGAAAACTTAACAAATGATGAATTTGTGTGTCGTATTGGCACACCATGTGCGTACCACCGAGGGATTCGGATTCAGCAACCTTGTGAGTAGTTTCCTTTATGAAAATATACTGCGACATCTCGAATATCGTACCAACTGAATCATGAGGCGGCCTGTGTGCAACACATTCAGTTGTAGAATATCATAAACGAGAGATTCAGTTGAGTCTCTCGTGAGAACCGAATTGATTTGCAAATGAGTGTATTTCTCGAAAACAGTCCAATTCGGGTTCAAATGGAACATAAGGTTGACGGAAACTCGGGGACTGCGCCTACCCGATGAGCCCCAAAAAGGGCGAAACTGGTCGTGGGCTGTCGAAGAATTTTCAGCGTTCTTGTGATTAGTTTCCTTTATGAAAACTCTACTATTACATGCCTCTTGTTACCAGTAGTTTCATGTGGTCCGGTCGGGTTGCCCTTATTGTAGGCGCTGATTCACGCTACTACATTGAAAAGATAGTTCACATTAAATGGATACTTATCCAAATTTGTTTCTGTAAGATACAGTAGCAAAAAGACTACGCTTATTCACGTTATTTTTCCTTGAGAAATACGATCAATTTCCGCCATTTTTACACCTTAATGAACAAGCTTATTCGAATTTACTGGGACTTTAAGGAGACTCGGAAATCGCAGTCGAATATTCTTAGTGTAAATCAAGTCAAATCATGCCGAAACACGCTGTTTACCTAGTTCATTTTATTGGAGGTTATCAACAGTTCGCTAGTAGTTGAAAACTACACCGTTCAGCCAGCTGATGTCGTGAGTTGTCAGAGTTTTCAACAACCTTGTGAGTAGTACGTTCCGTCCAGACAGTTTGGTTCTAGTTGGACCTGGTATCTTGATGAACGTAGTAGCTGGTCACTGATGTCGTACTTGGCTTCTGACAGATGTCACAAAATTCAAATTCTGGCATTTATTGGCTAGTTTTTTCCAGAGCCTAATGTATCCGTTCACATGTACGCGTCGATAAAACCATTTCGCTCTGTCCAGATGATTCAAATCACAAAATTCAAATTCTGGCATTTATTAGCTAGTTTTTTTCCAGAGCCTAATGTATCCGTTCAGATGTACGCGTCGATGAAACCATTTCGCTCTGTCCAGATGATTCAAAGGAACAAGCACTGTAACTTGAATACTAGGGTTTTCGCAGCCATATGAACACTCCTCGGTGCCACGTAAGGCATCGGGTTAGACCAGGTTAACGCATGTATGGAAGCGTCAATAAAAGAACTTTGTTTGAAAATCAGTCGTGCGCTCCTCGCCTGATGTGCTGTATCAGTTACCATACCGCCCTGATTATCGTTTCAGGACTCTGATCAAAGTAACAAACGGAACAGTACCGCGGGCCATATTTGGATGTGTCTGCCTAAACATGTGAAGCAGTCCTCGAATTGGGCAGAGAAAGCATTATCCCGCTACGTGTATCGCCTTTCATCAAATTTTCGCTTTCAGGATTATGAGCCTACAACCTCGTATCCTTGTACATTTGCTCTTTATGCATCATTTCCCATCGGAGTTATTTCCGCCTTGCTTTCAAACCAAAGACAGAACCATCTAGATGGTAGCGACTAACAGCACAGCCTCACAATGGTGATCTAGTCCACTCGTGTGCCCTATTCTGCCGAACGAAACGAGTTAGCTAGTCATCATCTCTGCATGGGATAATCCTCATCTTTAATTGTCAGTGTGTGTTTGTGCACCATTCCTTTTGCATTCCCATTTGTTCGCGAGCCGTTTGATGGTCGAACCTAATTAGTTTCCACTCACGTGTGACCATTCACTTGCCTATTTGAGCATTTTTGTAGATGTACATATACACACATATCCCCTTGTCTTTGCAACCTCGTTCTTCTACTTTTGCTCACCCGCTGGTCCGGGTTACCCATCCCCAGTGACATTATCGTCCTTGTCCCATGTTTCCGCTTTTCGCTATTTCATCCGTTCAGATTCTGCGCGATCTCATTTTCGTGTTACCACATTTGGATTGTTTGTCTTTCCTCTGCATTCGGTCGACTTATCAAAGACCAGCTTACGTTCCGCTTATTGTGAAGTGATATTAATCTTCAAATACAACGCTCACTTGCAAAGTAATTTGTTTTTTAGCGAGAAACTCAACTGAATACCAGCAGAATATCTGTTTTATGATATTCTTCAGCAACCTTTTGAGTAATGTGCTCCATCAAGAAACTGTTTTTCTCCTCCATAAGTACTACTTACGAAGCCGATGAGAACTCTGGCTAGTCCACTATCGTTTTGCCATCCTGATCGAATTATCAGACATGCATAGTCTCGCATGTCCGGAATCGAATGCCTTATTTAAAATCAGGGGAATAACAGAGGCGCCGACCAAATGGAGAATCAACCCGTCCAAGTGTTGTACGCTTGGGTATGAAACCCAAACAAAACAGCCAGATTGGAATATACATTATAGCACTATCAACCACGTGAAGGGTGGAAGAGAGCCAGAGGCAGTCAAACAATGACTTGGCAGCGACGTATGAAAGCCATAACCAGCAAACGCAGGTGCGCTGGTCACTGCCGTCTTCCTGAATGGGGACCCGAGACGGGCCACATCAATGGCGCTTGTGCATCTAAGTTATTGCTTTCAATGCATAGCTCCTTTTCCTCCCCCCCCATTTGATAGCCCACTGACAGTGCTGGATTTATGCACCAATTTATCATCTCCCACCTGCAATGCGCAGCTACCTCCCCCTCAAATCATGGGTGAGCGAAACTGCGGCACCTACAACCACTGTACGACGAGTACGCGGTTACCACAGATGACAATGATGGCGATTATGATGATGACCAATCTTTTTTCACCGTTACGTCGCTAAATCGAGTTCGGCGGTTACGTATTCCGATCAGTATACTTTCCTAAAATTTACAAGAACGTCACTTTCATTAACCATCGCAAAAACTACAAAGTGAAAAGCCTTCGGGGCAAAATTATAGGGCTACCCTATGTTGCTATCTCGTCAATGATGCTTTCCAGCTTTTTCCACCTCAAGACCCATCAAATTCCTAATGAGTGTATGGACGGATTTTTGGCTGACACTTATTTCCGCCTTCGCAGCAGCTATCAATTCAGAAGGTCATAGAAATTTGCACCTCTGTACACTCGATGGAAGTCAAGGCCAAACGTTAGCTAGTTCAACAACTTCACAATAGGGGACAGACGCCAACCGTGGACCATGTGAGAGGCGTGAAATGCCGCGTTGTTCACTTCAGGTTTCCCATCCTGTATATTTTGCAGTATTAGATATTCTAATGTCAGGAACCGCGTGTCACAGCCTTAGTAACTGGTCAGTTCATAAAGCAACCCTACCTTGCTGCTGTTTGTTTACAAGTATCATGCATGCCGTACTCTCATATCCGACTCATCGATATTGAGGTTACAGTGATCAAGTGCATTCTCCGATCTTAGTTCTGGATTCTTACCAGTCTGTTCGTTTTGCGAATGCTGACAGTGACCACTACTGTGTCAGATGTGAACTGGAAACCTTCTTCGTGCGCAAGTCAGTAGTGCTAAATGAGAGTTGGATACGCACACCGAGATGCTGCAGTAGTTAATATTGCCACTTGTTGTCTCAAATCATCTAGAGGGATTCCTGTCCTCCATTTCAAAGGTGTTGGATTGAGGTCCCTTAGAGTGTACTAGCCCGGCGATTGTACAAGGGCGCAAACACCCCTAGACTGGATCAAACGTTTATCTGTACATCTGTTCTAAGTATGACGCTGCGGCTTTTTAAACGTTTTGAAACGGACGAGGCTGGGGATGTCATCCATGTCCCACAATGAGCCAGCACCATAGGGTTTTCCCATCCTTCTGTCGCGCCGTTTTTCTGCACTTGTGGTGTTTCGATCGAAGTTGTGTTATGGGACTGGTCTCTTTTGAAGTTTGTCACTTACTGATTTGAAGCCATTCTATCCATAGCGATCGCAACAATGGTGGAGAATTTACGTGTCTCCTTAATTTTGTCGTCGGGTTTGTATAGTTACATTAGCAGCAGCTCGAAGATTTGTACTGGTATGACGTTGTATACTGCTCACGAAGGATGCGAGTGGTCTATGGTCTGGTGTTTAAGCTCCGCCACCGTATCTGATGAGAGCTGAAAGTTATCACGGAAATTATTGGGCCACTTTACAGTGTCCGTTCATTATTGCCTAATATTCACTGACCACCTTGGAAAGTTCAAGAGCACACTTGAGAATGTTCACTTTTCAAAAACTCTGCTGATAAGATGTTTGCCTCCGTGTATTATGGCTTGTAACCGCTTAGTTCCTTTTCGCTAATAAACGACTTCGCAGCGAAGGACGTTACTCCTTTCAAAGGTGTTTTGCTGTCGTGCAGCTGGAAGTCTAGATCCTTCCAAACTACAGTGATACGAATGTAACTTCAACTGCAGTCTCAAGGGTGTTTCGCCGTCGTACAGCTGGAAGTCAATTCGAAAACCCTGCTGCAGGAAAAAGACTAAGGAATTTTTACAGGTCCATATCCTTCCAAATTCCAGTGATACGAATGTAACTTCAACTGCAGTTCCCACGTAATTCCACTCGCAGCATATGTCTTCATTTGTAGTGCGCGCAAATTCTGTTAGTAAACCACGGCACATTAACTTTATCAGCTGTTTCGATTGGTGCTAATCGAGGACGCACCAAGTATGCTTGAATACGCAACCGAGAAAAATGGTGTTCACTTTTAGCTTCGGAACAAGGAACAGTGTAAGCAGTGACTATTTGTTCAGAATACTGATTAAAACGACGGTGCTTCGTAGCTGCGGATAACGAGTATAAGCAATGCTTGCGTAGTTCCGTGGGGGGAATACTACCGTTGTCTCAAGAATAGTGATGTTTAATCAAAGGTTCAGTGCACATGTGGTCTCAGAAGTGGTTAGTTAGTACAGAATAGGGGCACCGCTTAAGATGGATTACGAACACAAGGCTATTGATGTCGAAAAGGTTTGGAATTGGTACAGGGTGCATAAGCAAATACATTCCTTGCTTGAGATATCGGTCTACGAATAAATGAAGTGGAAATTTTTAGAGTCAGCATGAACTTCGTTTTAGCATGTCATCTTCTAGATAAAATCAGCTGTATGATGCGGCGCAATAAGCATTGTCAAGGTACGAAGCGATGTGACAAAGGACGCATCAACTAACATACTGCATCCCCTCACCAATTACTAAATACAGTGCAGGGAAAACTCAGCAGAATCAGGCTGTTTTTTTAGTAACAATGCAACAATGACAGAATTGCTGATTCGTTTATTGTTAGAATCTGACTGGCTGAACAGGTGAGGTTATTATTTGGCGAGTAAATATACCCAGGATCATCTGGCCTAAAGAAGCTGCACTAAATTACACACGACATCACATATACGGGGTTGAATGTGAGCCATATTGGTATTGATAGAACGAATTTGTGCGGCAGAGACATATTATAGGCCTTAGCTAATGGCGTGTGCTAATTAGAAGTCATGAGATGACTTATCTTTCTAGCCCTGAAACACAGTGTGGATGAACCCGATACGAAATAGTTTCCGGACCGGAAAATTGTCACGTAGATCGTTCAAATAGGTAACAGGATGTAGAAGAAACTAAGGGAGTGGATGATATGCGTCGGTTGACATAAACATCGCATTATCGCACATTGATACAGATCGTCGTAGATTCGTTTTGTTTTGTCTTCACTAGTCTATTGATTATGCGCCAATCACTGCTGTCTTCGCACTTGAGCCAAATTCTTCGGTTGTTGAAGTTAAAGTCCTGCCAGTTACCATATCAGTTGTCCAGCCATCGCAAGCAAGTAAAATTATTATCATTCGACATGACTTGCTGCCTGAGGCTACTTGTCGGGACGCTTTGGCTACTACGAGCTCGAGATAGCTCAGTGGTTAAGGCGTGAAATTACTGTCAGGAAGGCCCGTGGGGCAAACCCGACCCCTCGGCTTCTCCTGTCTAGGCTTGGGCAACCTGGCACTATCTTGGCCCTCGTGCCTGCTTCGGGTGGCGTGGCAGCTAGGCACGGAAACGGCGTTACAGCAGAACCGCTTTTAATAGGCCATTGCATACAACTATATGGACAAAATAATCTCTGATACTACTGATGCCTCCCATCATACTATATTAGTTACCCTTGTGTTCTCTTCCGCCCCGTCCAGTCAAACATAAATAACTGAAGATTCCTTCTGCCTCACGACTCGCCAGATATGACTGTTCTGTTATTCCGAATCACCTTTTTCTGACAGATTCACGGAAACACTGTTATTTATGCACAAAGGCGATAAATCAATGTCACACAAAGAATGGTATGGTTTGTCTTCGTCCTAGTGACGTCAGTCAACCGCATTGGNGTAGGGAAACCTCAGCAGAAACAGGCTGTTTTAGTAACGAATGCAACAATGACAGAATTACTGATTCGTTTATTGTTTGAATCTGACTGGCTGAACAACTGAGGCTATCATTTGGCGAATAAATATACCCAGGATTATCTGGTCGAAAGAAGCTGAACTAAATTACACACGATATCACATATGCGGGGTTGAATGTGAGTCACATTGGTATTGATAGAACGAATTTGTGTGGCAGAGACATATTATAGGCCTTAGCTAATGGCGTGTGCTAATTAGAAGTCATGAGATGACTTATCTTTCTAGCCCTGAAACACAGTGTGGATGAACCCGATACGAAATAGTTTCCGGACCGGAAAATTGTCACGTAGATCGTTCAAATAGGTAACAGGATGTAGAAGAAACTAAGGGAGTGGATGATATGCGTCGGTTGACATAAACATCGCATTATCGCACATTGATACAGATCGTCGTAGATTCGTTTTGTTTTGTCTTCACTAGTCTATTGATTATGCGCCAATCACTGCTGTCTTCGCACTTGAGCCAAATTCTTCGGTTGTTGAAGTTAAAGTCCTGCCAGTTACCATATCAGTTGTCCAGCCATCGCAAGCAAGTAAAATTATTATCATTCGACATGACTTGCTGCCTGAGGCTACTTGTCGGGACGCTTTGGCTACTACGAGCTCGAGATAGCTCAGTGGTTAAGGCGTGAAATTACTGTCAGGAAGGCCCGTGGGGCAAACCCGACCCCTCGGCTTCTCCTGTCTAGGCTTGGGCAACCTGGCACTATCTTGGCCCTCGTGCCTGCTTCGGGTGGCGTGGCAGCTAGGCACGGAAACGGCGTTACAGCAGAACCGCTTTTAATAGGCCATTGCATACAACTATATGGACAAAATAATCTCTGATACTACTGATGCCTCCCATCATACTATATTAGTTACCCTTGTGTTCTCTTCCGCCCCGTCCAGTCAAACATAAATAACTGAAGATTCCTTCTGCCTCACGACTCGCCAGATATGACTGTTCTGTTATTCCGAATCACCTTTTTCTGACAGATTCACGGAAACACTGTTATTTATGCACAAAGGCGATAAATCAATGTCACACAAAGAATGGTATGGTTTGTCTTCGTCCTAGTGACGTCAGTCAACCGCATTGGAATGTCGCTTCACCAATCTGCATAACTTGTTCGTACTGTTACTTCGGCCAATTTTACGATATACAATAAAAGCAGAATGTATCGGTCGATCGCTGTGCGTAATCAACCTATCCTTTTTTGGTGAAAGAAACCTGAGAAGGCACAGTGGCTTTTACACTGTTATTAATAGTGTAAAGCTCAGTGTGATTTCTTTCACCACTCTTCAGCAGAATCAGACGAACAATGAGAGTCATTCAGCCCTGTCACCCGAAAGAAACATGAGGGATATGATAGCGCCAAATCGTCAAGCCTAAACAAGAGCCGGGGTTGATTTAGAATCACGAACTTTCTGGTCAGAAAGTTCGTCAGGTTTGGTACTAATGTATTCTATCGTGTCTTCCAGAATGGCATTACGGGTCACAAAAGGCATCGCAGAACGGGTGAGTGTGGACCCAATAATTGATCAGAGGAATATGCCAATCCGGTCGGTCTTCAGAACTGGTTCTTCTTTACAAGTATCTACTGCTGCTGGAAGGTTGTTCACCATGACGCGCGTGAAAACTGAATGCAACGCAGGCCTACTTGCTAAAGAGATTAGAGGAGGCGCCTCGGCGCTATTCATATGACTGGCTGATTTAACTCATTAGAAACTTTTCACGCTTTTTGACGTTTCAACAATACATTTTTTAATTAACTGTTCTAATTTAAGTGCTTAAATCCCACTCCGAACTCACGTAACATCTTCCTCCTTAGCGAAATACACTCATTTGCTTACCAATTTAGTCTTCACCGGAGACTCGCCTGATCTCTCGTTTATGAAACTAAATATGAACGTACTAGATCCATCGAAGCTTGGAGACTGCGTCTGCCTGATGAGTTTCAAGATAGATGAAACCACCCGTGGGCTGCCGAAATTTTCAGCAACCTTATGAATAGTGTATTACGTCTACACAGTGTATTGCGATACAGGCGTGCCGCACCAAGTTGGGCGGCCTGGTTCATCACATTCAGTTGGAGAAGAACATCGTAAACGAGAATTTTAGCTGGGTTCTAAGTGGGTCTTCCGTAAAAACCAAAATGGCAGGCGAATAAGTGCATTTCGCTAATTTCGTGCAATTTGGGTTCAAGTAGAATGTGACGTTAAGGGAAGCTCGGAAACTGAGTCTACCTGATGTGCGCCGATCATGGGCTGTCAGATTTTTCAGCAAATGTATGAGTAGTGTGTTTCGTATACTCCTCTTTCTTTTCAAGTGACATCATATCAGAAAAATGCTTGCATGAAATTTTGGCTTCATCGTATAACTTGTTGACATGAGATGTTGAAGCATCCATTCGAAGTTTCTCGCTGCAAGCGAAGTCCGTTTATACTAAGATGCGCTACACAACTGTTTAATTTTTGATCGAAATCATCATGGATATTGTGAATCTCACGAATCCCCAGAAGTGGGCTCGAACTCGCTGTTGATCCTTTTACTTTTGTTGTGTGCAACGGGATTCCTTGTCTTGTCATCATAGTTCTGTGCCCAGATTATCCTTCATCCCGAGTCTATACCGATACGGCTACGTGGATATTTATAGTGAAATAATTGTAAAAGACGACCCTTTGTAACAGCCTCTCTGACTGTAATGTTCATCACTAGGAGTGGACCAGTTTCAGTTGGTCCTGAATGTGAGCCGCTTTTAGACCTCATCATCACGCGCCTGGTTTAACACAACCACCTGGGCTTTTTACATCTTGCGGCCACTTTGTTTTGACTCAGTGTGAAATTCTACTAGGCGTATTGTTCCCCACCTACCTTACTTGTACAGGATCCCATCTGGAATCAGCGTCACCTGACCATGGAAACTGGATTCACCACACGATTTAAGGTTTGCACCATTTGATCATCCTATACTCATAGTGCCGCATGTGCTGATAAACCTCCGTCTGAACGGTTCGACTTTTGGAGTTTTGCGCGTGTGGCCCACCTGATTACTGAGAGCAATCCATGCGCGCAACCTTCCGACTAGTAGCTAAAGACTAGAACGTTCGGCCATGAGTTGCTGATTGGTGGTGTGACTAATTTTCAAGTCATAGCGCCACTCATCCCTCGATCACGGAATTGACCTCAGCACCTAGCCATTAGTGATGCCAGCCAGGGAGGCAATCTATCTTCTCCCAGTTACTGGCTTTAGGCTATCTCACAAATGCCTTACCGCTAGTGACAATCCCTAAAAAGCCCCACATACGACTCCCTATTTACCCTAGACAGCCAGAGTGGA
>NW_008752025.1:25748-43592 GCF_000715545.1 Opisthorchis viverrini
CTGTGAATCTCACGAATCCCCAGAAGTGGGTTCGAACTCTCTGTTGATCCTCTCCTTTTACTTTTGTTGTGTGCAATGGGATTCCTCGTCTTGCCGTCATAGTTCTGTGCCCAGATTATCCTTCATCCCGAACCTATACGGCTACGTGGATATTTGTAGTGATATAATTGTAAAAGACGACCCTTTGTAACAGCCTGTCTGACTGTAATGTTCATCACTAGGAGTGGACCAGTTTCAGTTGGTCCTGAATGTGAGCCGCTTTTAGACCTCATCATCACGCGCCTGGTTTAACACAACCACCTGGGCTTTTTACATCTTGCGGCCACTTTGTTTTGACTCAGTGTGAAATTCTACTAGGCGTATTGTTCCCCACCTACCTTACTTGTACAGGATCCCATCTGGAATCAGCGTCACCTGACCATGGAAACTGGATTCACCACACGATTTAAGGTTTGCACCATTTGATCATCCTATACTCATAGTGCCGCATGTGCTGATAAACCTCCGTCTGAACGGTTCGACTTTTGGAGTTTTGCGCGTGTGGCCCACCTGATTACTGAGAGCAATCCATGCGCGCAACCTTCCGACTAGTAGCTAAAGACTAGAACGTTCGGCCATGAGTTGCTGATTGGTGGTGTGACTAATTTTCAAGTCATAGCGCCACTCATCCCTCGATCACGGAATTGACCTCAGCAGCTAGCCATTAGCGATGCCAGCCAGGGAGGCAGTCTATCTTCCTCCAGATATTGGCTTTAAGCTATCTCACAAATGCCTTACCGCTAGTGACAATCCCTAAAAAACCCCACATACGACTCACTATTTACCCTAGACAGCCAGAGTGGAACCACACAATCGGTGATGCTGAGAGATGCAGATTTGTTTTAGTTCATAATCGCAATGATGTGCATATGTGTTTTTAATGCAACTGGTTTACAATATTCTTAAACGTATGAGCACAGAAAATCTTTAACCAGAGCGGTTTATTTCGGCCGAACTTACCAGGTGGTTTGTACAGTTTTTAGATTAATGCTTTCTCTTCTTATTTTCCACAAGGATAATTTTGACAACTTGAATCACCACGACATCAGTGAGATGGTTGATGATACCCTGGTGTGTAGAAGTGAGCTCGAGATGGCTCAGTGGATTAGGCACAAACTTTTAGTGACTAGGAGGTCTGTGGTTCGAACTTAACCCCCGGGATCTTGACTGCTCCTACCTACGTTTCAGCAACCTTACAGTACACAGCCCTTGTGCTTCCTTTGGGTGGCACGGTAGCTAAGCAGTTAGACGATCATTTAATAATGATAATACTAATAGCAATATACGTACCAAGTGATCTTGGATCCGCTTCCAGTCATCCGTGTGCGTATGGGCATAAATTGCTGGTACACATAAACTTTTAAATGAAGCAGGCTGTGCCGCTAACATCACCTAAGAACTCACTTTGGCATGAACCATGTCTTGCGGACTGTTAGGTCAGACAGCACCGCCCTTCCCAAAAACAGGTTACAGCGGTAGCTCTTTGTATTCGTCGCGTAAAAGCTTATAGATTTCGTTGTGACTATAACAAAACTGCTATTCAACTAGACACGTTCATCGAACAACAGAGAACCAATTACGATTTCAGTCTTAAAAAGATACCTATGAATGAAAAGCCTCACTGGAAATCAGTAAAAGTCAGCCTCCATGAATCTAAAGAATTCATTTCCTTCCGTTTATCATTGTAGAACCTGGTCACAATGGTTCAGTTGACAGTTTGAATAAGCCGAACTCAGATAAGCACAACCACGTAACCAATCTTGGCACCTTTTGGAAAGCGATATTCCTTAGTCTTCTCATTGACTTCCCCTCTGTTCTGTCCGCTAGGAACCTGTGCTGCTCGGAAGACACAGTACTCCTCACCCATAATTAATCAGCAGGACCTTCCTAATTTGGCTTGGATACAAAATGTGGAAATAACACTGCAATAATCCCAACAGTGAGCGATTTTCCGCGTTTTTAAAAGTCCCCTTTTGCCGTTCACAAAATTCATGAATACTTTAGGATCTGATCAGTTTACTGGTTCACTTGGCGTTTTCGTTATATCCAATAATTACACCCGCAACGGATGTTATGATGACATCTCGTACGAACGAATTAATGGTAAGTAACTTTGAAACCTCGCTCAGTACGTACTTGTGTCAGCCCACGACCCACACCCCTTGGTTATCCAGAGCAAGCTCTGAGCACAAAGCAGCGTATTGGTTGGAAATGCTGCGAAAGAAAGCAATATGCCATGTCACGTTCCCAAAGCAGATGTTTTCTGATGCCCACATGATCACAACCAGCCCTCAATAGGGCAGTCACCAAACGACTGAGGCAAAACACCAGAAACCATGTATAATATTGGCGCTTCCCATGAAAAGATCGCCAGTCGTAGAGTGGCCGATTTCGCTTACTGGAATGGGGCATTGCATTGATATACACCGTGGCAACCAAACAAAGAGACTGCATTACATTCTCCGTGAAGTCCTCAATTCGAGAAAATAACCGTAACATAAGGGACATCTTGTGGACCGTAGCACGACAACTGTCCATCTCCATTCCCTCTGCATAACGCTATCACCGAGACGGAACATACCACCGGCATGTTCTAACCTGTTTTCGAACTGCAGGCTTCAAGATCCTATTCCTCAACTGCACTTACACCAACATGAATGATCAAGTTGTGTCCACCCGCACGCCCATTCGCCGGCATATTTCCCCGCTTGCGCGGCAGTGACAGACAATATGGGTCAGTCACCCTGCACTTCCATAAATTCACTAATCATGCTAACATGCAGAACGATGGAATTGTGTGGTGATAGATGAACCCACTGTCAAATTGATCAACAGTGAAAAATTTGTTTCCGCGAAACACTGGAAAGATGGATAACGAAAGTAACCGCTGGGGTATAAAATACACCTGTATTTGTGTTGGAAGCATATCTCTCAGGAATGTGGCATAATTTCATATCATCGGGAGCCAGGGCAAGTTACAGATGGTTACCAGCCTAAGGCAGTGGTTTTGCTAAAATAGAACACGGGCAAAACTGTTAACTGCAGGAGACCCTACAGTCGGATGCGTGTACAAATTTGAATATGCAGAGAAAAGATTCATCGGTGGTTCCCGTTCAATACAAGTTGAAAACGAAGTAGATATAGGGAGATATTCTCACAGACGTTTGTGAAGATTTGGTTTACAGTTCCTCTTTCAAATTCAAGATTGGATAAGGTCTCCTACGAGCTTTGAGATCAACCATTCGCTCATCCATACAGGAATAGCTAATTGCTGATCATACTAATGATCATTCGATCCAACAAACACGCCCACTTTTGTTACACTATTTGAATGGCTCGCATATGCACGACCGTATTTTAAGCACTACTAAACCCAGATTTCATAGACTGTTGTTGGTGTCGCGTGACACTGGTGTATTCGGAGGTCGAGTGGCCGTGAAGTATATGTCGCTCGTACAAAAAGCAACTAGCTCATATGCCCTTGGTAGAACATACTATCCATATGAATGCTGAAAACGCTTTAACAGTCCACTACCGCCTTCGTTCCTTTTGGAATGCAGTTCCAGAGTTTCCGACAACCTTGCGTTCTACTTGAACACCAAGCTGCACGTCAAGAACGAAGCCCACATCATGTTTTAACTGGGCTAATTTCGTCCACTACGCACAGTTTAGTGTTCAAGCAGAGTTGACGGGAACTCGGCGACTGTCTTCCGGAAGAGTAGAACAGGTAATGGGGTGTCGAGAAGTCCTCAGTAGCCTTATAAGTAGCAAGTTCTTCAAAGAAAGTATATTGCCACTTGAAACGTGAGGTGACCTGTATGCAGCACATTCAGTGGAAGAATATCACAAGGGGAGGACTCAATTGGGTTACTCGCTGGCATTAAAGTAATTTGTGAATGTGTGTATTTCGTCATCAGCTAAAGCGAACAGTAGGCGTAAATTGACAGGCGGGACCCGAATACACCCGTAGATCTCATAAGTTTTCCCGTTCAGGTCACGTAACCAAATTTGAGTTCAACTGGAAAATAAGGTTGGCGTCAACTCAACCGACCTGATAAGCAGCAAGCGAAACCGGTCGTGGGCTATCGAAGAGATTTCAGCAACCTTATGAGCAACGCATTACGTCTGCACAACCGTCTATATGTTTGAAGGACTATTTCTGCATCATTTAAGTGTATTTAAATGAGCAGTGCGGTCGAGTAGACAAACTCACGAAAATCTGCTTTGTTCGGCAACACGGCTAATATGGTTCCCATATAGCCGGGCGGATTTTGTGTGATTGCTAGGGTAGCCAATGAACTGGGGTGCCAGGTGAAGAGCCGATCACAGCAGATGAGTTGGGATAAACCTACCTAGGGAGGCGAGAAGCAACGAAATGATATTCATTATTGAACGGAGTAGATCAATTGTTAACTCAACGGAAATTGGATTTCAACTGGTTTTAAACTGTTTGCAATCCAACGGACCAGTTCGACCGTAAGTCTTTCCGAAACAAGCAAGCCTCCTGATCGAATCCACCCCAAAAGCAACACTTGACCATGAGAGGCAACGTTCTCTGGACCGATATTAAATAGGCGTAACCTAAAAACACCGCAAGTCCATTTGCCACGGACAGACATTCACCTATTAAGTTTGAATATACTCATTGCCACGATAAGGGGAGATGCATGTGGACGACGCCCTGTATGGTGATACAGTATTCGAGTCCTGTGGGCGGTCAAACTCTGATAATTGTTTTGACAAACTAATCATGCCGGCTTAATGCAAACACACCATTGAAAGTACATCGCCATTGTCCCCCATCCTATCCCTTTCGAACCCGACCTCTGCCTCTCGACTTCCCCTGTCTAAGCTTCGGCAACCTAGCAGTATCCCAGCCCTCGTGCCTCCTTCGTGTGGCATGGCAGCTAGGTACCGAAAGGGTGCTACAGCTGAACGGGGTCATCCTATCCCTACTGCCCAAACTTACCATACTGTGCCTCTCTAGGACCTTCCGTCGCTTCCCTGAGAAACGCTGAAAGTGAAGGACTGAGTCGGAGGGGTCGATTAGGGCATAGACTGGACCTACTGGACCTACTTGACTGTGTAGCAAAGCTTATAGTTTAAGAGCACATTGTCTGGCACGACAACATGGCACAGCGAGCGCGCAAACTACGCAGCCAGATGGCGGTTCGATTCCCCGCGGGAAAGTTCAAGCTACTCCAAAGTGCATACACGTGGCTGATGCTGTGTATGTATCCTTTGACATATAATCGGGAAAACTGCAGCGAACAGAGGAATTGTGTGACGTGACCGCAAAACTGAATGATGAACTTCAGTGTTCAAATAAACACCAGGATACGGAAATTTAAGACCGGTATAGTGGTACGTGAACATTACACACGAGGAATGATGACAGCATCACAATGGGAATTAATGTCAGCTACAGACTGCTTCTTTTTTGAAATCGACACCTAAGCAATCCAGATGACGCCGGTGAGTAGCAAACGAATTCCCAAATGATATGATGGTTCAAAACATTTTCATTTCTAACAGAACATTCTATTTCGCGGGGGCAGCTTCCGAGAAACTCTTAAAAAAGGCCGTCACTGTTCGGTTTCGACCCGACAAAAAGAAAAAGCCCATAGTTCGGTTCCACTACTTGTTGAAGGATAACAAATATAAATGTGAGATACATCGAAGACAACTAGTTTTTCGGCCAACTGTCCAACCTTGAGTACGACCTGTCCTAGATCCCTCCATTATGCTATATATGTTTTATAAAAACACCTAATAGCGGACAGGTCACAGGCATTCATCTATAACAGGATCATGTACACAGTTTCTTATTTTGCCAGTCGAAACTGTTAATGTTTCCATTTGGTTTGCACATGCCGTTTGTCCTATCCCATCAGCAGCATGAGAATACCATAGGTAATTTCCAACAAAGTCAACTACCGAACACTGTGAACGAAATCCAACCGAAGTTACTTCATAAATGAATGCAAGTACAACCTAATATAAACTACGGATCTAGGTTTTCGTCTAGCACGTGTCCCCAGGCCTCGTATAAGCACCCAATTGATCCTCGCCTTGAGGACACAATCAGGGAAATTTCGGAATCATGAAAAGATCGTTTCATGACAAGCTCGTACCGAGGAGAATACCGGCTGCCTTAATTCAGAGCATATCAAGTGCTGCAACTGTATGTTGAGGATTTGTATACCTCATATGCAAGGCATTCAGAAAACACGGAGGAGCGAACACACATTTCTAGCATAACGCAGGAGAGTCTATTTCGCATGCATGTTAGGGCAACAGAATCGTTCAGATTTTCAGTTTACACAATGATTGAAAGTTCGATGCAATTTAAGTGTGGGCGATGCAAGCCATTGCTTAGCGTTTGAGGCGACAGGTTTCACGCTTTCAACAACCCAACTGGTTACCTGCAGATGTACAGACAGATTCCCGGACAATCAATTTGGAATCCCCGTCTTCTGAAATGAGTAAATGCTTTCTGTCCCTCAAACGACTTCGAGCTGCTGAGCCTGACGAACTCCCACCCGCTCCGTTCAAAGGAGATGAAGCAAGTTCGTCACTGTCATGCGCAGTTTGGATGTGCAAAGGCTGTGCAAAAGCTTTCCCCCAAGAAGTGATATCCGACAGGGACTTCAACTCTATCCATTTTTGTTTTACCCCGTCACTGATGAGGTAATAAGACGAACTCTAAAGAGTTTCAAAAACCTGTGTTCAGACATTCTTGAGTGCGAGCCTCGTCGATCTGGAATATGCGGGTGAAATTCTTCTCATCTTTGGAAAAGAGCAGGAGGCGCAGGTAATACCAGAAAAGATGACCGCGGTCATCAAGTCCCTCGGCATCTGCTTCGCACCCACAAAGTACCAAGTCATAAGATAGTAAGAGATAATCGTTCACCTGTAACACCCTTTCGGTGCCTAGCTGCCATGACACCTGAAGGAAGCACGAGGGCTGAGCTACTGCCAGGTTGCCCTAGTCTAGACAGGGGAAGTTGAGAGACAGAAGTCAGATTCAAACCACGGACCTTCTGGTCAGTAAATTCGCGCTCTAACAACCTAACACATGGTGTCATGGTGAGATACAGTCTTTGAACATGTCTCTAAGATTCCCACCATAATTTATGGAAAACTAGATGTACTTCGAAAGTCACATTAGGTTTAACGCTGGCTTTGATAGGCAAAGTCGACGCACAAATCTCAAAGGCCAGAATTGCTTTTACCTATTTGCGCCGCTTGTGGCGTCAAAAAGATACATCATCGGGACACAAAGGACACGCATGTCAGAATACAATGGTGGTTCTGTGCGGTAGCGAAACTTGGCAACTTCGGGCGGAGGAGGCCTTTGAACACGTACGCCTACAAACTAGTGCCTAAATCGGATGGAGTCAGCGAATTCACAGTGAGGTGATCAGGTGGTTATTGGATGAAGCTAATGGTAGTTTACTCAAAAAGTGTATTCATGGGCCATGTGTTACGCATGTTGAGTTACCACGAAGCAATAAGAGATATACAATGGGTCCCTTTCAGAAGACCTACATGCCTAGTAAAATCATATAGGTTGAAGAACAATTTACGATACTACCTTGCATAAAATACAATACCATTCTAATTTGAACTGCACTACAAACCTCGGTGCGGTGCATATGCCACTCAGAACCGTGGCGCGTTACGCAATTTTATCAAAGGGTACGCGCTACTGCGAGTCATAGAGAGATATATCAGTTATACACATGTCTAATTTGTAATAGTCACGATCTTGTGTCCGCATTTTAGTAAGCAACCTCCAGGAGAGCGTAGAAATACTCAAAAGCGCTGCTTAGTTTGTTGAAAGAGTACCCAAAGAGCCACCCGTCACAGTTCGATGCATTACATATGATGGTCGATTAGGTTGCATTTGTAGTGACCGATCATTTGAATCAAACCGCACCAATCGGAGGATAGTGATGATGTCTTGGAATGTCTATTTTGTCGGCGTGTACTTTGCCACGATGCTCGACATAGAACTACCAGTCGTCACCTGTCATCATATCCACTCGGTCACTTGATCACCTATTTCTCTGTTAAGGGCAGAAGCATCAATACTGGTTTTATGAAAAGGATGCAATTGCAATTCTCCTGGTTTACGAGAAAAATAGGCCCTTAACCAAGACGCTAAAACAAACATCAGATTCATTAATGTCAAAGGAGCTTCGCAATTCGAGGACCAAGCTTTTGGATGACGAGTTTGTAAAGAGCCAGGAGATCCGATCGTAAGCAAACCGACGATGTCTCAACATAGGGTAGTTGGAGAATTCCACTACTCAAGCGGCATCTTGTTCACAGACTTGATAATGAATACTGGAAAGCACACGCATGGCTGAAGCACGATTTAGTTTCGATTAACTATTTAAACGCGTTGTCATGAGAACAAAGAAGGTAGCGAACAAAGCTTGTTTTCTGTGATTGTTCATCTTGGCTAATACATCACAAATTTATATGGTAGCAGAAATCACGTGGAAAAGGTTAAGATCGGGGCTACACTTTAGAGAAATAGAAGTTAAAGGAAGGGGGTTGGGTGAGGGGTAGGTCAATGGGTCATGACGTCAATGTCAGACAGACTTGTGGGACCAGATGTTTCGTAGGCCAGTTCAAGTTCAGAGGTCGCACAAGTTTCTTTTGGATGCAAAGTTGTGGATCCAGCAGTCGGATTCCTATCACCTCTGCGATCGATAGTAGTTTGGATCGTACCAGTCGTGGTCCGTTCAGAGGTACCCGGTATATGATGGTGAAGGCTTGCTCCTTGTCTATGATATGACAGGTTTCGGCCAAGTGTGCTGCAATCGCGCTTGAGCCTGGTTTCTTTCCACTACCACTCAGAGATACGGGATTGTGTTCTCGTATTCTGTCCGACAAATGCCTTGTCGTACGACCAACGTATGATGCTCGGCACGAGCATACGAATGAGTACACACAAAAGCTGGTGGTAGAACGTGGCAATTTGTCTTTCAAAGACAGTCTCTACGACGCTCATTTACAAAAGACTACAAGTTCAACGATCGTTGTGGTTGGTAGTGACATGAACGCTCAGGTAGGTAAACCAACCGCTCCTGAGGTCCGATTCGGTGGTCGTCCTGCATTCAATACAATAACGATAACAGAAATCCTCCGATTCAATTGAATACCAACAACAGATCGTCCCTTTGCAGTATCCATTCCCTGAACAGTGTAAATCGCTTGATAACGTGGTGTCCAAATATGAAACACCCCGAATCCGAATAGACCACATCACCGTCAGTTATCGGTGGCGAGGGTCAACCACCACGTGCCTCTCATTCTGAAATACTAGCGTAGACTCCCACCACGAACTTGCGCGTTGCTACCTTTCAGGTCTACGCAAAATACACACAAAGCTCAGCCTCTGAGAAGCTAGTGGACACAGGAATTAAAAAGGAGTAATCGCAGTTGTCCCTCGAATGCCTACCCGACGGCTTGGAATCGGATGTAAACGCCTAACTGGAAATGCTATTCAAAGCGCCAATCTTAGCTAGAACTTCCCTCCACGGAAGAGCCCAGTCAACCTCACCCAGATATTGGATCTTTGCTGGAGGCCAGGCGATAAATCCCTCCCTGACTGCAACCACAAACCCACCCGACGCCAGGTGATACTGAGTACCCATGCAGACCGAGAATCTCGGTGGATCCGAAGGGCAAAAGAAATGTAAGGAGCGAGAAATGCTGTAAATGTTCACAGACTGTTCTATTTGATTCGTTCCACTGGTCCTCGGAAGCCTCTTGTCAACGAAACTACCGGGGTCGAGAATGGCTCTCTGATATACAGCAAAGGAGAACGTTTGGACCGCTGGACACACCATATGTACACACAGCCCACAATCTTGATGTTCTCTGAATTAAAGTGCGCTCGATTACGTCGATCGGTCAGCGATTTTAATCATACATGCTCAACAGGGTATGTGAATATAATCCGGTCCGCATATTAGCATAATTCTGGACGTGTGAGAGTATACAGTGAGTTCTCCAAAAGGTCTTTGTCTTTGTTCTTGTTTAACTCCGCTACTGATGAGGAAATGAAGCAAACGCTGGAAGGTCTTCAAAACCCCCATTTTCTGGCAAGAACCTTGTCGATCTGAAGAACACAGGCGACATCGCAATAATCTTTGAAGACAAAGTCAAAGCACAAGCCCTGTTGAATAGACTGATAACCGTCATAGCACCTTTCGGCATGCGACTTACACCTTCTGAGTGCAAAGTCATGTTTCAGAACATGTAGTCTGAACGTATCCTATACAATTCAAGGAGAATCACTGGAGGTTGTGGAGAATTTTACACATCAACGGTTGTGTAAGCATCACTTGAATATCAGGGATCACGTGTACGAGGCTACGGTAATGGCTGTATTGGTGTATGGTTGTGAATCATGGCCTCTGCGGACGGATAATGTGAGGCGTCTTGAGGTTTTTAATCACCGATACGTCAGACACGTAGCTTGTCAACAGATTAGTAACGAGATTGGAAAACGGGTAGTTGGCCGTGCAGCGGGTACTTTGGTCGCAGAAAACACCCAGTACCATCAATTGTGGTGGCTTGGCCATGTCCCACGTATGCTGAAACACCGTCTATCGAGACGAGTGTTGCTCCCCGCGCTTCCTTGAGAATGGCGGAAACCGCGAGGTGGGTAACATTTCACTGGGAAGAACAGTGCGAAGGAGATTGCGAAGAGTTTATGTGTTGTTGGTGCAGTCTGTTTTCCGGGATGGGGTCTCCGCGATCCCCATTCCGCTTGGCTGGAGACATTGCAGCAAATGATGGCGTCCAAGTCAGATTGGGCGCTCGGAAGTGTGGACAACTCAGAATATCTGACATAGGCACCAGGTCCCCTCCCTCACCTACTATTTTATCTTCTTTTCACTCATAGGCGTTAAAAATTAGATAATCTGTATGGTTGTACTGCAGTTACGAAAGCAAATCTTGATTGTTGAACTGCGATATCAGGCTATCGATAATAATGATGTTTGGCAATGAAACATCATTATTAATACTGATGCTTCTGTCTTTAATGTTTATGTCCCAAAAGTATGCACTTCTTATGGCTGGTCTGTGAGTTATCTGTATTCTCATTCGACCATCCCGAAAACCGTTCCCTATGTCTACCCTCTTCGTCAATTTGGACAACCGGAAAATTTCTTACCTGTACAACTATATGAACACACAGCAAGATTTTTGAGACTTTCTGCCATTCTTCCTGTTTCTGGCTTGAATTACAAACGGTCAGATTTCCACCTTTTCGCACGCCAAACCTCCGTCTTCCCACACTTTTGAACCATACCATTAGTCCCCTCAATTCCAAAATTATCCACAATTAGTGTGCTACCACTGGTGGAATCTCTGTCCTGACGAAGAATATTTACCCTCGTACAGTGACGTCACAGCAAAGGATAAACCTTATCCCGAACCCTCGCACTGCATTCATCTTGGCCGCTCACAGCTTCAGGCGGCTCCTCCAATCCGTTCAACAAGTAAAATTGGTAGTGATTGTAGATACCTATGGAAGAAAGAAAAGAAAGCGTTCAGCTGTAGCACCCTTCCGGTGCCTAGCTGCCATGCCACCCGAAGGAAGCACGAGGGCTAGGATACTGCCAAGTTGCCCAAGTCTAGACGAAGTCGAGTGCGGAGGTCGGATTCGAACCACGAACTTTCCGGTCAGTAAAGCGCTCTAACCACTTGGGCCATCTCGCCCCTGTAAATAGCTATGGCTGGTATAAATTACGCTTGTACCAAAGCCAGTGCATACTGTGAGAGATGGATTTTACTCCGATATAAGTGCACTCATTCAATGGTTTTCACGCCTGTCGCAGCGCGGCCACTGGCCTTCCATACAGTGCAAGGTCTGTCTTCGACATGAGACGCCAGCCCAAGGCCATCAAGCACACTTCCAGCCAGGCAGAGGTTTTGTTGACCACAACTTTGCGTTACGTCAAAAGCATGAGTAACGCCAAGTACCATCCACCTCAGATGCTTCAGTTATTACCGTTGCCCTGGTTGGGGTCCTCAAAATGGGACACATCAGTTGCTGAAGATATTCACAGACATGGTCCAGGTGCGTGCTCATGCATTCGAGTTATATTCATTTCATAGCTTTCCCCCACCTTATTGAGAAGCCTTGATTCACGCCGCAATCATGTCAGCTACTGCTTCAAATGCGTAGCTGTCTACTCCCAGCAAGCCATATCATCGGTGAACGGAACCGTGACAGCTATAACCACTACACAAGTACGCGGTTTTATAGCTGGGGATGATGTTGATGATAATGCACCACACATAACGAAGACCAATTGTCTCAATCTTTACTTAGGTGCATTTGGTGTCGTCATTCGAATTGTTTTGTTCCCAAAGTTAAATGGGTCCCCGAAATGACTCATCAACATTCTTGTAACATCTGCCCAAGTCCTCCTTTCTGGTGAGCTATCAACTCTCTCCATCTCAAGTAGGACCGAAGGCTATCCCGTTCCTTTCGTCCCGAACAATGGCCTGATACGTTAAACCATATTGGTTTCGAGTTAGTCCTAAAAGAAACGCCTCGGGGTTAACAAAGTTCTGATTTGTGATTATATTCATGGCGCCCAGCGTATCCCATCAATTTGAAATGAACTTCTGCTTAAGAGAGTGTAATTTTACGGTAGAGAGCCAGCCAATTTGAACAACCGCACTCAGCTAAACAGAAGCGCGATCTGGTGTATATCTCTCCACATCTGGATAATTGCTTGGAGGCAGCTAGCATCTAGGATGAAGCAAGGTCTCTATATAATGAATCGAATGGCTTTCATGAATTCCCACTACCTTCACGGAAATTGAGAAGTCCAATAAGATTTCGATGGACATGAATTCAACGGTTCTGTGCGCGGCGTTCTCCTTCTTGGTTGTCGAACATAAAATCAACAGGTTATCTGCTTTCAGCCACTGGTGTTTGCTAACTTCCTCTTACGCTGGGTTCGGAAAGTGTGCGAGTTTTACACAAGTCCGTCACCGAACTCTTAGCAGTTTTCCGACGTAACATCAGTTCCGCTAGGTAGGGCATGTGTTAAGAGGACTGAGTGATGCGTTGTTTGTGGGAATTTTGAAATTAATACAAACCAATACTTATATTTATGTCCTGAGCAATCATGAGTTGACAAGATCCCCCTTCATAGTATAAAGGTGGTGATAAATTGTTCGGGATTGTACGAATAGGATGTTGCTAAAAATCTTCGCATAGTTTGCGAAATCGAAGAACAACCTATTGGTGTGTGCGTAAATGGAGAGTAGTCAGTTGTGTTCGTTTTGCAAACGTGCCTGATCATAGTATAATTGCTCAGCTGTAACACGCTTCCGGTAACTAGCTGGTTTGCCAACCGAAATAAAGCACGCGGGTTGGGGTTCTACCTGGTTACCTAGACCAAGGCAGGAAAATTCGAGATGTATGGACAAATCCTTGGTTGAGAAAGTTTACACACTAATCACTGCGTTATCTCGAGCTCGATGGTTTGCTACTCGAAGCCAGAAGCGACCATACCAACAGTGCTTAGCTGGAGAAATCTGGTAGAATACACTTTTCAACGTTTTGACGAGTGAAGCTGCTACGAAAAGTCCCAGCAGATTACACCAGTCCCATCTTCTAGTCAAGGAATGCACCGAATTTACAACATAAAGCCCGTTAGTTTGTCGATTGACAATAATCTTACTAGGAAAGAGAAAGCTGGGTATTTATATGCGGCGCACAATCACATTTACCATCTGCTGCGCGTCGAGTAATACCTGTACCTAAGAAAAGGGATCTACTGCTTAATTCGTAATTACGTTTTACGGTGAGTGCATCTCAGGTTTCTCCCGCATGCCATTAAATACTGATTTCTATATCTCTGAGATCCTTTAAGTAACAGGAAGGACAGCGATCGCAACCTGAATAGCCACAATATTGTGTGCATTGTCAAACCCACTTGCTGACGCTGGCGGAAAACGTGCTCAAGTTATAAACTACAGGCGTTTATGGCTTGACGCGTCAGCTTCCTTGTGCCGTAGTCAACAAACCTGAGGGGGGGGGCATATAAAAAGTTCTTTTTCAACGGATTTTCGAGCAGGATGTCGCGAGTCGGGCACTCCCTGCAAAGTACAGCAGATGAATCCGTGTAACCGCACTACGTGGTGTAAGCTGCATACCAGCGGGGAAAAAATCGGATCGGCCAGGCTGGGCAAGCAATCAAGGTATTTGCATAAAAAAAGGTATATTATGCCAAGTACAGAGATCAATTGCGAATAAATAAAGCCATCGTGCAGCAGCAAATTATTCCAAAGCAGAGTACATCAAGATCTGTTTCAGGACCTTCGTTTGGCTGGTCTCTCGTATCTCTCCAGCAAGGAACATTTCGTCGACGACACTATACACTTTGTAAAAGTTGAAAACCAGATCCAGTTCACAAACATTGTGGAACAGTTCATTTAGGACCTCAACGAAGTTATGGATAGCCTCGAGGTACATGAGGCTATTATCCATAACATCAATGCAAACACAGAAATACAAACCGGCGTATCTGCGATAAACAATCTTATAATTGCGAAATTCCACAAAGTTCGTGTGCTTTGCATCCCTCACCGTTACCACCGCATGGACTTCTTCAATGAGTTTTTGTTTTTCTTCGTCATCTAAATGCATGTACCATTTCGCCAGGCGCGTTTTACCGGCCCTGTTCTGAATGAGAATGAAGCGAATCATGTTGAGAGATACGCCCCCGACAGAGAACCCAGCAACACCCTGGCTGTTGATTGGTCAGGAGTCAACTGCCCAAACGCACTCATCTAAAGTTGGATACAGATAGACTCGGATATGTTGCTGTCGCTTCCATACGGAAATTCGGCAGGGAAGATAACTATCTCCTTATGTTGACAGGTTTAGGGGGTTATTAGAATGCACAACTGAAACAAGCATACCTGAAGTAGATCACAACCCATCTGAACGGGAAATGGATGCTAATATGTCGGTCACTCAGGAGCACAGTTGAGTGAACGCAGTATTATTAGTTGCCCCAAATGGTACTATGCAAAGTTACGAAAGACATGGATTAGCAAGAGGTGTCAGACAGTGCTGGTTGGTTTTTCGCCCAATCAGTGCTCCTATATGGACAAACGACTCTGCAAGGATCAAGATAACTGTCATCACTTCACGGATCCACGGATCGACACACAAGATCGAGGCTTTCGCCCAAGTTTACCGGGTCGGTTTTGCTCGCGGCTGTCGTTCACCTGAAATGCACAAGTGGAAAAGGGTGCAGCACGCTCTTCACTTTCTCAGCGCGGGGTGGTAAGGTTGCCAGCGCGAGGACTCGCATGAATAAGTGTCTAATGGTTCGTTGAACCGGGTTTTAGAATGGGCATGGACAGCTATCTGAGGAGGGTTATTCCGAAATGATAAAAATTCTGCCTGATTAATATGTACACTCTGAGGTTGAAAATCTTCCTAACATGTCCCGGCCGTGTGTTTTCTTGGTCATCGGTGGAAAACCTAATGGCCTTTTTCAAACCGGACATAAGTAAGAATTACGTCCCATCGGAAGCGACGATTTTCAGGGGAAAGAGGTCAAGCAGTGTGAAATACGTTTCGCATTCCTCAGATTTAAGACCAGCAATCATTTTCATACCAGCTCGCTGGAAACGCATAATGAGGGTTGCGTCCATTGTGTGCCCTGAGCAGACAAATCGGTTGGCATATTTAAGGAGCGGTTTGACGCAGGCCACAGAGTGATTGTCAGTCCATGCGACTAATACGGGACAAGGCTAACATGTCCCGGCCGTGTGTTTTCTTGGTCATCGGTGGAAAACCTAATGGCCTTTTTCAAACCGGACATAAGTAAGAATTACGTCCCATCGGAAGCGACGATTTTCAGGGGAAAGAGGTCAAGCAGTGTGAAATACGTTTCGCATTCCTCAGATTTAAGACCAGCAATCATTTTCATACCAGCTCGCTGGAAACGCATAATGAGGGTTGCGTCCATTGTGTGCCCTGAGCAGACAAATCGGTTGGCATATTCAAGGAGCGGTTTGACGCAGGCCACAGAGTGATTGTCAGTCCATGCGACTAATACGGGACAAGGTGCGCTGAATCATCTGTAGAACGGCGAATGCATTTTTTGCCAATTTCTCATGACGCAGTGAGAAGGAGATGTTTGAGGGCAGCCAGATACATACATTCTTCCTGGCATCTATACTCATGATGTCTTCTGGTCCTTTCTCACAGAGGCGTTCACTGAGTCTCCTTCAAATTGCACATGGATGCACTTTTCGCCATTCGGAGGTAATTGCCAGTCCAACGACCACTGCTTTGCAGCGTCTATATCCATTTGGATAGCTCTGGCATTGGAGATCCAAGATTTCAAGTCATCCGAAAAGGTAGACATGGACTTGCAAGGACGTCTGAAAGGTCACTGATGTGTAGCAGAAACAGCAGTGGTCCCAGAACAGAGCCCTGGGAACTCCAATGGTGACCGGTGCTGAAGAATAGTTGGTCGAGCCCACTTTCATCAGTAATGATCTGTCTGTTAGGGACGTCTTGATCCAGCGTAGGATTTCCCCTTAAATCTTGCAGGACTCAAGTTTGTGGAGCAACGAGACGTGTGGGACTCGATAAACTGCTTTTGAGAAGTCGAAAAAACGGCACCAAAATGAATCCGTCGTCCTTGGCTTCGGTTTAGCTGTCCGTAAGTACGAGTATGTTCGTCGCGCAAGAACGGTTTGGGAGTAATCCGTGTTAAGCTGAAGATATTAGACCGTTGGAAGTAAGGTGATCTAGAATGGCTTGGTTCAGAATGCGTTCCATCACCTTGCATAGCACACTAGTGAGGCTTATAGGCACGTAGCTGCCAAGCGAAAGTTGGTCACCAGTTTTACTGATTGACGTGACAACCCTTTCTTTCTGAGCAGCGGGTGTTGGCCCCTGCCAAGCGACCGGTGAAGCACCAGGGAACTCTTCTTCATCATGCACCACTCATCGAGTAAAGCTGATATTAGTGCTCCGGGGACTGGTGACCATCACCCTTACATACACCTTCCCTCTTAGATTGTCTTAGTATCGTCCAACTCACTATTAAACCCCAGGAAATCTGGTCCACCTACTCGGGATTTACACCCCTACCAGTCGTTACGTGCTTGGTAACCCTCACCGCGCCACCTCAGCCTACATACGGTGAACTGTTCCGGCTCAGGTAGTATAGTTATATTAGCAACCTTAGTTTGACTTTGATGACTACCAAAACCTATTGACCTCTCTCTACCTTGCCTCTCCCATTAAGAGTTTTTACCCTTGCATCCCTCGACATGATAGCCTATTTAAAGCCTTGGGCAATAAAATAGACCGAACCGGCAGAAAATATCGTAAATCCCAGGATTACTCATCAATGCTACTCATCAACAACCTCTCAACTGACCGAAATTCCTTACGGGTATCCCTCGAAAGCAGAGAAGAGAGCACTGCTCTCAGGGGCCCTTCTAGCTGTAAATTACTCGGCCGCCTATTTCTTGGGCGTTGTACCCCAAACTGTCACCAAGTCACCTGTCTGAGCTCCACCAACGGTAGCTTCATCAATCATCCAGTCAATATAGCCGACCACCTGAATGCTTACTTTGCCAGCTGCTACTTACCTCCTTCTCCTAAGTTCAATCCTACAATCTCCGCCTCATATTCCACCTCTCTACAACAGAGTAACCGCCCGTCTCTGAGCAGCTTGACCATCTCCCTAGCTGATGTATCAGCCCTTCTTCAAACCCTCA
>NW_008752025.1:43726-45904 GCF_000715545.1 Opisthorchis viverrini
AATCTTCCTAACATGTCCCGGCCGTGTGTTTTCTTGGTCATCGGTGGAAAACCTAATGGCCTTTTTCAAACCGGACATAAGTAAGAATTACGTCCCATCGGAAGCGACGATTTTCAGGGGAAAGAGGTCAAGCAGTGTGAAATACGTTTCGCATTCCTCAGATTTAAGACCAGCAATCATTTTCATACCAGCTCGCTGGAAACGCATAATGAGGGTTGCGTCCATTGTGTGCCCTGAGCAGACAAATCGGTTGGCATATCCAAGGAGCGGTTTGACGCAGGCCACAGAGTGATTGTCAGTCCATGCGACTAATACGGGACAAGGTGCGCTGAATCATCTGTAGAACGGCGAATGCATTTTTTGCCAATTTCTCATGACGCAGTGAGAAGGAGATGTTTGAGGGCAGCCAGATACATACATTCTTCCTGGCATCTATACTCATGATGTCTTCTGGTCCTTTCTCACAGAGGCGTTCACTGAGTCTCCTTCAAATTGCACATGGATGCACTTTTCGCCATTCGGAGGTAATTGCCAGTCCAACGACCACTGCTTTGCAGCGTCTATATCCATTTGGATAGCTCTGGCATTGGAGATCCAAGATTTCAAGTCATCCGAAAAGGTAGACATGGACTTGCAAGGACGTCTGAAAGGTCACTGATGTATAGCAGAAACAGCAGTGGTCCCAGAACGGAGCTCTGGGAACTCCAATGGTGGCCGGTGCTGAAGAATAGTTGGTCGAGCCCACTTTCATCAGTAATGATCTGTCTGTTAGGGACGTCTTGATCCAGCGTAGGATTTCCCCTTAAATCTTGCAGGACTCAAGTTTGTGGAGCAACGAGACGTGTGGGACTCGATAAACTGCTTTTGAGAAGTCGAAAAAACGGCACCAAAATGAATCCGTCGTCCTTGGCTTCGGTTTAGCTGTCCGTAAGTACGAGTATGTTCGTCGCGCAAGAACGGTTTGGGAGTAATCCGTGTTAAGCTGAAGATATTAGACCGTTGGAAGTAAGGTGATCTAGAATGGCTTGGTTCAGAATGCGTTCCATCACCTTGCATAGCACACTAGTGAGGCTTATAGGCACGTAGCTGCCAAGCGAAAGTTGGTCACCAGTTTTACTGATTGACGTGACAACCCTTTCTTTCTGAGCAGCGGGTGTTGGCCCCTGCCAAGCGACCGGTGAAGCACCAGGGAACTCTTCTTCATCATGCACCACTCATCGAGTAAAGCTGATATTAGTGCTCCGGGGACTGGTGACCATCACCCTTACATACACCTTCCCTCTTAGATTGTCTTAGTATCGTCCAACTCACTATTAAACCCCAGGAAATCTGGTCCACCTACTCGGGATTTACACCCCTACCAGTCGTTACGTGCTTGGTAACCCTCACCGCGCCACCTCAGCCTACATACGGTGAACTGTTCCGGCTCAGGTAGTATAGTTATATTAGCAACCTTAGTTTGACTTTGATGACTACCAAAACCTATTGACCTCTCTCTACCTTGCCTCTCCCATTAAGAGTTTTTACCCTTGCATCCCTCGACATGATAGCCTATTTAAAGCCTTGGGCAATAAAATAGACCGAACCGGCAGAAAATATCGTAAATCCCAGGATTACTCATCAATGCTACTCATCAACAACCTCTCAACTGACCGAAAGTCCTTACGGGTATCCCTCGAAAGCAGAGAAGAGAGCACTGCTCTCAGGGGCCCTTCTAGCTGTAAATTACTCGGCCGCCTATTTCTTGGGCGTTGTACCCCAAACTGTCACCAAGCCAGTTGTCTGCACTCCAACGACGGCAGTTTTATCAATCACCCTTTCAATATAGCCGATCACTTGAATGCTTAATTTGCCAGTTGCTACCTACATCCTTCTGCCAGGTTCAATCCTACAATCTACGCCTCATATTTCACCTTTCTACAACAGAGTAACCGCCCGTCACTGAGCAGCCTGACCATTTCCCTGGCTGATGTATCAGCTCTTCTTCAAACCCTCAAAGGCTCCGCCGTGCCCCTCTCAATGAAAACATTCTGTTTTCACGGATTGATACACAGGATCGAGGCTTTTGCCCAAGTTTCCCGGTCGGTTTTGTTCTTGTTGGTCAGTGGCTGTCGTTCACCTGAAAGGCACAAGTGAAAAAAGGGTGTAGCACTGCTCTTTATGTTCTCAGCGCGGGGC